>NC_077227.1:283354297-283654557 GCF_027887165.1 Monodelphis domestica
GAAAACTAAACTGGAGGTTTTATTCTACTTTAGACAGAGGTTTGAGAGGAGTACAGGTAAATGCTTTGAGCTTCAGTTTGGTTACACACTAAGGGATTGCTAAGGGACTTGATTAAGGTTGTTTGGAAGTTGTGGAGTTCAAACTGAAATCCATTGATTTTTATGAAGGGGGTTTGATACATTCAGAATTTTGAAGTGTAGTAAGCTCACTTGTTGGAGAAGGATGGGACAAGGATGTTGAGTGGTAGGGCCTAGATCAAGCCAAGCAGCCTTGAGATAAATTGCTCATAAGATTCTTGCACACAAGAAGGAGAAAGAAGTTGTTCCACACTGATACTTAGGGACTGAAATAGGGACCTCAAGGAGTTGACAACCACTGTGTGATAGAACATAAAGATGAGTATATTTTAATTGTATATTTCAGAGGTTTTAAGATGCTCAAACAAGCAAACGTTGCCAGCTCTGTCTGAACAAGAAGCTTGTTTGAAGCTGTGGAATCTTAATGTAAACATTCCATGCCCAGAATGATAAAATGAGTTGAGTGATATGTAATTGATAAGTTACCTCACACAAACTTTGGGAATATGTTGGTTGACATTTTGATTACTTTTTTATCTTTATAGAGATATATGTTGCAAACAGTAGCCAAGGAGTTGGTAAGACATTAAAAATGGCATATATGTGAAAAATGCTTGCTCAGAATCTTACAATTCTTATGTGACTTGCTGCTAAAATGATCAAAAACTTATAATTGATGAGCACTATGCTAAAGATGCAGTGGTTCAATGATTTAATCCTTTAAATCAGAATTCTTCTGGGTTACTGATTAGCAATTGAAGTGATACCAACTAAATGTTTGTTTGACTTAAGTCAGAAAAGGTAGGAAGGTATGTTGGATTTGAATTTGGAAGAAAGGGACATTGATATAAAGTCCATAAAGCTTGAGTATGCAGCTTTGTGAAGGAAGAATGAAGGAAGGAATCTTGCTATGCTTTTTAAATAGAAGGTTTTGAAGGAAGAGAGGGTGGAGGAGAAGGAGGCACATAGGGAGGTAAAAGAGAACAGATAGATGTTCTACTCTTATAATTGGATCCTTGACCTAGGGATAATTTCTAAAATTAATGTATGTGTTGTTGGAAAATCACATATGATTCTTTAACTTCTCTGGACAGTTACCCTGAAGTGATTCCTGTATGGTGTGAATTTTAAAACAATTCCACCCTAATCAGACCATTCTTTAGAAGATCTGATTTAGCTACTTCCTAATCAATAACAATGGAGATGCTTAGAATAACAGAATCAGGTCTTGGAAAACCCACATTCTCCACCTATTCAGTTTAACAAGATTTTGAAAGGTCTACATCAAACTCAAGATTTAATTATCTGAGGAGATGGCCTTCAACAGACATGTGCAAAAAAAGGACAAACCTCTGGGCTGTCCTAAGTCAAGCTAAGTCCTCATTGGTACAGATGAGACACAGAAAAATGATGTAAAAATATCCATATAAGACACGTCAGTTTCTGCCTCTTGCTTTTTCCCTGGAAAGATGACTCTGGCTGGCAGCATGCCAAGTGTTCTGACATCTTGGAGTGTTGGATGGTGAGTTGCCCTGGAGCTGATTTCAGGTTGGGGCATCTTAGCTAAGCCTCTTTGGAGGTCAAGCTGATTCTTTCCTCCTTCACACTCAAACCCTTACTTTCTAGATCTCCTATCTTCCTTCCCAGTATTAGCCCCTTCTTTCTTCCTTCTTCTTAAAATCTTCTCTACTATATCAATTAAATTACCATAAAATTTGGTAGATGACTTGGGTATTTTATTATTTGGGACTCACCGTTTACAATGGCCTTGTAATTTTTTTTTTTACAATTTACAATGGTCTTTCAGATGCCTAGGTTCAAGAGATGATACAGCCCTGATTTATATTACTATGGAGCCACTCAATTCAACACTTGTGTTCTTTATTTCAGGTTTTGTGACCAAAGTGTGGTATGTAAATTATTGCCAAAATACATAAGAATAACTGAGTGATCAGCCTTGTAGAGATGTGAAAGGCTTGTTTGAGGGTATGGAAATTTGTTTCAGGACTGCTGATAAGCAGAACTTCTCTCAGCTGAAATGGGTAAGATTTGTCTTTTAAGGCAAAAAGGCTTCTGGGATCCAATGGCGACAAAATATTCTAAGGAGAGAGAAAGTCCTAGGATGTTTGCAGAAGGCAACCCAAGACTCACCTTGGACTGGACTTTCCTGACCATCTAAGGCTGTTAATCCTTGAGTGAAGCAATAATGACATGAGCCAGTAACAGCCTTGGTTTGTACATGAAGCCACTCACTGTGTCCTTTGGCACACAAGGAAATATTTTCCCTGTCTGCCTTTTCCTTTGTGACAAATTCCCATAATCAGCACATAATGCAAATTATAAAATTAAAGTTTATATTTCCCCAAACAACCTATTAGGTTAATAATTGAAAATTCTTAAAAATCATTAGGGAACATACTTTGAGAAGTAGGTAAAGTTTATTAATAGATGGCTTGTATTTGTAGCCTTAATTTACCACAGTTGAAGTTTGGATCTTGAGCTTGGAAATATAGCTCAAATTTCTTGAATTTCCCCCAGAATCTGGGGTAAAGAAATTCATCTGTAAAATGTGTTACTCAAGTGTTTATAGATGTTTATAATTAATTAGTACTTTGCAAAAGGATATTCTTTAACAGAAACATCACATCCCAACTCTGCAAGCAACTCAGGAATCCGATTTCCTAAAGGGATCTATTCCTGTCAGAAGATGATTTCTGAAGAAGTCTGGTGGCCAAGATACCCCAAAGCAAAAGTGTAATATCAATTACTATTGTACTAATTTTCTCTGTTTCTGCCTGGTGTTCTAGTTTTTGCCCCAGTCCTGGTGTCTACACTTCTAATTTAGGGGCTGACTCTCCCCCTTGTGACCTGTCTGCTAATTGGGGGAAGCAGTTGCTGGACATCCTTCAGATCTCCAAGCAGTTGCTTCTAGGGTAAAAGCACTCATGGGAGTCACCCAGATGCCACTGTAACCTTGGCAACCATCCCAGCCTGAAGCCCTGGACATTGCCCACAGTCAATTCCTCTCTCCTAACAATAGGCAGGGATAACTCTATAATCATTCTCAGCTCTGAAGAAGCTACAGAATACTGAGACCATCACCCCTTTTCTCTTAGATATTTAGAGAGGGGGGAGATGACATGGGCATTGCACCCCCAGAAACTTGGGCAAATTATTATCAGGGGGTTCCTTTGCTCCCTTACATCCTCATGACTACTAACCTAAAAACATCTAATGACCCCTATAGGACCCTGAGATGATTGGGAGAGATGTATCTCCAGGATACACCTTGATTCTATTGGGCTATACACCAAAGAATCTTTTATGAGGGTCATTCCCTATGTCTCCAGGCAGACCCCAGTCAGATGACAAAACTCCTGACCAATTGTCTGAGGGTTTACTACTCTAGGTATAGGAAGGGGAACCTCCAGCCTTGCTGGAAAAGACCCTATGTTGTTCTATGCTTTTATGCTGATCATATGGGGCTCGTTCACTTAGTAGCCTTTGTCAAGGATTGCATTAATACTATCCAGCTATGGTCCTTCACCAGCAATATCAAACTGTGACTCCTACCAAATCCCCTTATGAGGATACGGTAGCATGAGGAAGATTCCTCATGTACAGCAGAAGAAGTAGGGAATGAAGGACCAGTCCTGGAACATATTTTTTCCCTGACCTCCTTGCCCCTAGAGCCCCTGCAGCCAAGTTAATGAAGAACCAGCTACCATACCCTAGAATGTGCTAGGAACTGATAAGGATCCCAACCCCAAGGGCTCCTGTCACACACCCCCACCCTCTTCTACGAACTGATAATGACCCTTAACCCTAAGAACCTAACCTACCCAGTATTCCAAGAAGATATCCTCTTCTGCAACTCAAATCTAACCTATATAATCCTTCTCTCCCCTTCGTTCAGGGTCCTATCTGCCTTGGAGGCGGTGGGACCCAAGCTTGAGCTTGTAATAAAGCAGTACCTCTTGCTTTTACATTATCCGGTGTGCCTCCTAATTTGGGAAACCAGAACTGGGTTGAACACGATTATTATTATTATTATTATTATTATTAATTTATTTAGAAAAGAGACGTGTGGAAGCTTTTCTATCCTCATGTCTCTTTACTTTGCTTAGTGGCAAACATAAGTACTTGGCACTTATGTATCACAGAGGAATGACAAAGAAAGATGAGAACAGCAGCAAAGATGGATGGAAGACACTGCTGATACTCAGACCAGTATGTGATCCCTTTTCAGACCCCTCACCTAAGTGCCCCTTCACCACCTGCTCAGAGCAATGGAGATTGAGCTAGGGAACAAGAAACGAAATGATACAAGTGTGGTAGAGACACTTGTGCTAAATGTCAGAGGAGGAAATATGCCATAGCTATGGTAATAATGGGAGCTGCTATATGACTAAGGGAATAGAGCACCAGGCCTGGAATCTGGAGGACCTCAGTTCAAATCTGACCTCAGATTCTTCCTAGATGTGTGATCCTGGGCAAGTCACTTAACTCCTTTTGCTTTGCCTAGCCCTTTTCCTTCTGTCTTAGCCTTGTTACTAGGATAGAATGTAAGGAATAAAAAAAAAACATCAATGGTACTACTGTTTCTTCCTGGGGTGTGCTTATAAGTCCACTAACCTTTCTTTCGGAGGGGCTAGTTTTGTTTAGATGAGTCATATCAGGATGATATAGTAAAATCTGATAGTCTTCTACCATGTCTGCTTGAATCCTGAGTCTTCATCCCATGCCATAAATACCAGGATCCAAAATACCTCCAGAGTTTCTACTTCTTCATCTAGTGAATCAAGCCTCAAGTGGGCATTCCTTGCTCATATAGTAAAGAATGGCAGCAAAGAATTAAACAAACTCCAACTGGAATATTTCCTGGTATACCTAGTTCAGTCCTATGTCTGAAGGAATTCTAATAGCAAGCTTTCAGACCCTTGGTAGATAATGATTAATTATACATTATTTATTATTATGTTCTCTTCATTTGTTTATCAATTTTATGCCAAGAATAAATATTATGTACAATATCTAAACATATTTCAGAGAATGCCAGTCATATGACTAGAAATACTGAAATTCTACCAGAATGCAAGGTTACAAGACAGGTTGTATGTCACCAATGGGTGGGGATTCAAAGCTAAATTGTAATTGGACAAATACACAAGTCAACATGTTTTGACAATGAATTAGTGCAACTGCTGAGAAAGACATGGATCTGAGGGGACAGAAGGTCAAAGATTCTTTGCTAACCACAGAGAACACAACACTTACTCAATATTTCCAACAAGCAGATCTATAATGGTTATATGAACAACTTACTCAGGCAATATAATGGGTAAATTAATAACTTCTTCAGACAAAAAGCCTAGAAACTGAAAGACTTTATCTTGAAGATCCCGTATCCTTAATCCTGAATGATTAAAACTGTATCCTGCCCCTTTTTTCATTCCTCCCCAACAGAGTTTTGTTTTCTATTTAAATTGTATTTTATTTATTTTGAACTTAAATACTTGTTGGCTCAGAACTGCATCACCTTTGATGTAGCTTCCTAGAAGCCTTCAGCAATATTAGCATGGCTTTCTGGTCACCTAACAACATTGAAAAGACCTGTTCACATGGAGCCAAGGCCATTAATGCACAGCAGCCTCATCTTGAAGCTACATGCATCACTATACCCTCCCCTGCTAATCTTCTTAAGGCTTTGTCTTAAGAAGGCACTCATAAGTGCTAATGTGTTCTTGCTGAATATACTTTCTATGATAAGTCTAATAAATAAACCTTTTTAAAATGTATATGCAGATTGTTTCTTTCAAGTTTCTATTTTTCAGTTCATTCTCTGGAGGTGGACATTCACAAGTTATTCTTTCCAAGTTTAAAAAAAAATTAACATGCTCATAACTTCTTACAGCACAGTAGAGTTGTAAGAACTGTACAAGCTGTAATGATCATCTATCACTATTTGTCCATCCCTTTCCCAATTGATGGACATCTCAATTTCCAGTTCGTTGCCACAACAAAGAGAACTGCTATAAATATCTTGGAACATATAGGTTCTTTTTCTTTTTTCTCTAATCTCTTTGGGAAACAGATGCAGAGATCGCATTGCTGGGTCTAAGGATTATAACTCTCTGGACACAATTCCAAATTGCTCTCCAAAATAGTTGTGTCAGTTCACAGTTCTGCTAACAGTGTAATAGGTACCCATTTTTTCACAATCCTTCCAACATTAGTCATTTTGCACTTTTATCATTTTAGCTAATATGTGTAGCAGTACACACCTATCTAGGGACAAGGGAAACAGAATGTAAAGATTGTCTTAGAAGAGAGCATGCTCAGTCTTGCGCATGGCTAGCAAAAGCCTCTGACCCTTGACCCTAGCTTCCCCCAGCTTAGGCGGGAAATCAGGTTTCTTTGTGTTCACCTGGCTAAGAGAAACCACATCTATAGCTTGTCATTAACCAATGATAATCATCCCTATGTATCGTGTATATTTGCATATCAAAGAGATTAAAAACAGGGCCACAGCAAGCTCCACCCTCTTTTTGGATCTTAGCTCTCACTGATGTCTGTCCTTGCTGGAGCCTCTGGCCAAGCTCCATCTTTTATTCCTTTCCTTATCTACCTCTCTCACCTGGGACCTGGCTTTAGGCCAGGCACTCTCTTTTCTTTATCATGTCTCCGACCTGTGTGGTATTAATTGTAGATCTCAGGATGGATCATGCCTCTGCGACATCCTAAAATCAGGGTTCTGCTGTGGACCCATTATAATCAATAAGGCCTGATTTCTGATTCATTTCTGCCATCTCATATCTATAACTTGGCTTCACCACGCCCCTCGGGGTATCCTAAACTTTTATCCTTTTTCTATCTTTCTACCTTGTGGCTTCTCTCAGGCCAAGAAAGCCACAATATGATAGTTGTAAGTTGATATCTCAGAATTGTTTATTTGTGATTCTCTACTCAGAAGTGATTTCTAGCATTTTTTCATATATCTATATATAACTTTCATTCTACATCTAAAAACTATTCATATATTTTTCTCATTTACTAACTGAGGGGTTTAACAAAGTTCACTGTGTATTTTGGATATGAAATCTCTATCTGAGAAACTCTATAAATTTAAACTGTCTATTCCTTCCAGTTTTCTGCTTTCCTTTTTTTTTTAAACCTTACCTTCTGTCTTAGAATCAATATGGATTCTAAAGCAGAAGAGCAATAAGGACAAGGCAATAAGGGTTAAGTGACTTGCCCAGCGTTACACAGCCAGAAGTATCTGAAGCTAGATTTGAACCTAGGACCTCCCATCTCTAGGCCTGGCTCTCAAACCACTGAGGCACCCAGCTGCCCCCCAAGATAGTTTTCATAATTACTGTTTTAGGGGACAGCTACATACCTCAGTGGATTGAGAGCCAGTCCTGGAGATGAGAGGTTTGGGGTTCTAATCTAGCCTCAGACACTTCCTAGCTGTGTGACCCTAGGCAAGTCACTTAACAACCCCTATTGCCTAGCCCTTAGCGCTCTTCTACTTTAGAACCAATACATAGTATTGATTCTAAGATGGAAGGCAAGAGTTATTTAGGGGGGGAAAAGTTAATTACTGTTTTATAATATAGTGTAAAATCTGGTACTACTAGGCCTCCTTTACATTTTTTTAAAAATTAATTGATCTTTTGTTCTTTCAAATGATTTTTGTTATTTTTTCTGGCTCTATAAAATAATTCTTTGGTAAGTTAATTGGGATGGTATTGAATAAGTAGATTAGGTAGGATTGTCATTTTAATTATATTGACTCTGCCCACCAATTAATATTTCTCCAATTATTTAAATTGGATTTTATTTGTATAAAAAGTATTTTATGTAAACTATGGGAGTGGAAACACCGAGGAAAAGCAACTGCCTGAATATAGCGGTTGAGGGGACATGACAGAGGAGAGACTCTAAATGAACACTCTAATGCAAATATTATCAACATAGCAATGGGTTCAAATCAAGAAAACATCTAATGCCCAGTGGATTTACGCGTCGGCTATGGGGGGTGGGGGGGAGGAAAAGAAAATTATCTATGTCTTTAACGAATAATGCTTGGAAATGATCAAATAAAATATATTTTTTTTAAAAAAAAGTATTTTATGGGGGGAAGCCAGGTGGCTCAATGGATTGAGAGCCAGGCCTAGAGATGGGAAGTCCTGGGTTCAAATTTGACCTTAAATACTTTCTAGCTGTGAGTCTCTGATATTTTATTCTGTCTGTAACTACTTTAAATGGGATATCTCTTTCTTCTTATAGGACTTTATTAGTGATATATAAAAAGTACTGATGATTTCTGTAGCTAAATTTTATATTCTGCTACTTTGCTAAAGTTATTGATTTTAACTAACTTTTTAGTTAAATCTCTAGCATTTTCCACATATGCTCTCATATTATCTGCAAAAAGATTTTATTTTATTTTATTGCCTCTTTGACCATTCTGATTGCTTCAACTTTTCTCTTATTGATATTGCTAGCATTTCTAATATATTAAATAATATAGGTGATAATGAGCATCTTTGTCTAGCCCATCTCCATGACAAATAATACTTGCTAATGGTTTTAGGTAGATGCTTTTGTATCATTTTAAGAAAAAAATCCATTTATATCCATGTTTGCCAATATTAACAGGAATGAGTGGTGTATTTTGTCAAAGGTTTTTCCTACATCCATTGAGAAAATCATATGATTTTTGCTACTTTTGCTATTAATATAATCAATTACATTGATAGTTTCCCTTATATTAAACCATCCCTATGTTCCTGGTATAAATCCTGTTTGCTCCCAATATGTATTCTTTTTTTTTTTATATTTTATTTGATCATTTCCAAGCATTATTCGTTAAAGACATAGATCATTTTCTTTTCCTCCCCCCCCCCCAACCCCCCATAGCCGACGCGTAAATCCACTGGGCATTAGATGTTTTCTTGATTTGAACCCATTGCTTTCTTGATAGTATTTGCATTAGAGTGTTCATTTAGAGTCTATCCTCTGTCATGTCCCCTCAACCTCTGTATTCAGGCAGTTGCTTTTTCTCGGTGTTTCCACTCCCATAGTTTATCCTTTGCTTATGAATGGTGTTTTTTTCTCCTGGATCCCTGCAAGTTGTTCAGGAACATTACACTGCCACTAATGGAGAAGTCCATTACGTTCGATTATACCACAGTGTATTAGTCTCTGTGTACAATGTTCTCCTGGTTCTGCTCCTCTCGCTCTGCATCACTTCCTGGAGGTTGTTCCAGTCTCCATGGAACTTCTCCACTTTATTATTCCTTTTAGCACAATAGTACTCCATCACCAACATATACCACAGTTTGTTCAGGCAATATGTATTCTTTGTGATACATTGTTCTAGTCTCCTAGCTAGTATTTTATTCAGGTTTTTTACATTCATGTTCATTAATGAAATTGGCCAATAATTTTATCTCTCTGTTTTTGCTCTTCTTGGTTTAGTATCAACACCATAATTGTTTCATTAAAGAATTTTGGTCAAACTCTTTGAATTAGCTAATCTTTAAATGTTTGGTAAACTTCACTTGTAAATCCATCAGGTCCCGATGCTTTTTGTTTAAAGGAATTTAGTTCATTTATGACTTGTTCAAGTACTTTTATAGAATAGATTTAAATATTCTAGTCTAGGCCAGTGATGGCAAACCTTTTAGAGACTGGGTGCTGTGCCCTGCCTCCCCCAGAGACCAAGTGCCAGGCATACCCCACCCTCCCTTTACCCCACACAGGTGGGGAGAAAGCACTCCCATTGGGCTGCTGAGTGGAGGGATGGATGAAGTGAGGAATTTCCTCAGCAAGTGTAGAGAGGGGAAGGGGAGTGGCCAGAGTGCTCTGCTCCCCTCCATCTCTGTCACCTGTGAACTGCCCACCTTATTCCCTGTGGGCTCCCATTGGCTGCTGGGCAGAGGGATCAGGATGTGAAAAAAAGCCAGCAGGCACGGTGGAGAGGAGGGGAACAGGTCCACCCAAGTCCCTCTACTTTTCTAGTGATGAACTGGTGGGGGAGGAGGGTGGTGTGCCCCCAGAGAGTGCCAGAGATGTGCCATTATCAATCTAGGCGCTTTATATTTTTGTAGATATTCTCATTGTTAAATGTGTTGGCATATAATTGAGCAAAATAACTCATAATACTTAACATTTTTTGCTAACTGTTGAATGTCTCATTTTGTTCTAGCATCAAATGTGAAATAACAAAGTCGGAGCCTAGGTCAGTACACTCTTAATCCCCAAGGAAGAAGATTTTTGCATTTGACAAGAGGTTGAAAATAATGACCTCTGAAGCTTCTTTAAACACCAAAATCCTGATTTAGTCTTTATGGCATCCTTCCTTGGGACACATTTTCCTCTGATCCCCACCATTTTTTTTTTAAGATTTCTCTTAAATTCGGAATTGAGAGTCACAGACCAGGCTATTGATCTCTAGCAAAAAACAAAACAAACAAACAAAAAACCCTGCTTTTTCGCCCCCCCTGCCCTTCACCCTCCTTCCCCCAATTTGTTTTTGCTTATCTCATTTTAGTTTGGGACTTTGAATGTTTTTGTTATATGTTTATGTGACAAATGTTTCTAATAATACAAGCCAGTAGGGGCAATTAGGTAGCACCATGGACACAGTGCCTAGCCTAGAGTCTGGAAGTCCTGGGTTCAAATTTGGCCTCAAATATTTCCTAGCTATGTAACCCTGGGCAAATCACTTAACCCCCATTGCCTAGACCTTGTTGCTATTCTGTCTTAGAATTAATACTAAGACAGAAGTTAAGGGTTTTTAAAAAAAAATAGCAAAAGCAATATAAGGCCATGGTAACATTTGTAAATAGATGGATTCACTAGGTTCCTTTTTGTTCTGGTGCATTTCTATTTCACCTGGTTTGCCAGAGTCTAATTGTATTCTAGTTAAGTATCTTCTTTGTAAGTTCTAAGATTTCACTGCTTTAGATAGAAATAGATCTATTTAAAAATAATATTTTCTCCTAATTACATGGAAAAAACTATTTTTAACATTTATTTAAAAAATTTTTTTGAGTTCCAAATTCTCTTCCTCCTTCCCATCTTCCCTTTTACCTCTTCCTCTTCCCTGAAATGGCAAGCAATCTGATAAAGATTTTACATCTGAAATCATGTAAATCTTTTTTTGTTAGTCTTTTTGTAGAAGAGGAGGAGAAGGAGGAAGGAATGAAGGAACAAAGGAACAAAGGAATGAAAGAAGGAACAAAGGAACAAAGGAAAATATGATATGTTTTGCTCTGCATTCATACTATATCAATTCTTCGTCTGAAGACAGATGGCAAAGATGGCATTTTTCATCATGACTCTCTGGGATACTCTTGTTCAATGTATTCTTAAAAATAACTAGGTTATTCATCAAAAAATATTGCTGTTAATATTTGTAGAGTTCTGGTTCTGCTTACTTCACTTTGCACAGTTCATATAAGTCTTTCCAGGAACTCCCTCGGCTGGCAGTAGCAGGCTCAGGAGGAGTGGCTGTGGTTGGGCGTTCGGCAGCTGGTCCAACATGGCGGATCGGCAATTCAAGGCTCCAGGGGCAGCAGAGCGGGCCCTCCCACTATGCACCGAGGCACATGAAGAAAAGGCAATGTCTGTCAACTTAAAGTACCTTTCTTTGGGAATCCTAGTCTTTTAGACCACCAGCTTGGTTGTCACTATGTGTTATTGGAGGACTTTGAAAGAAGATGGGCCTCGTTATTTGCCATCTACTGCAGTAGTCATTGCAGAACTTTTGAAGATCATTGCCTGCATTTTGAATAGAGTATTACATGATGAGATTCTTTTTTTTTTGTTACAATACTCACTTTATTTCCCTCCCTCCCCTTGACCCACCCTTCCCTCACCCGAGGGGCAATTTCATTGGCTTGTGTCATTGATCAGAACCTATTTCAATGATATTATTTGCACTAGGATATTCATTTAGAGTCTACATCCCCAACCATATTCCCTCGACCCTTGTAATCAAACAGTTGTTTTTCTTTGGTGTTTTTACTCCCACAGTGTTTCCTCTGAATGTGGATAGTGGTTTTCCTCGTACATTCCTCCAAGTTGTTCAGGCATTGCCACTAGTGGAGAAGTACATTACGTTTGATTGTACCACAGTGTATCAGTCTCTGTGTACAATGTTCTCCTGGTTCTGCTCCTTTCGTTCTGCATCACTTCCTGGAGGTTGTTCCAGTCCCCATGAAATTCCTCCACTTTATTATTCCTTTGAGCACAATAGTATTCCATCACCAACATATACCACAATTTGTTCAACCATTCCCCAATTGAAGGGCATCACCTCATTTTCCAATTTTTGGCCACCACAAAGAGCACAGCTATGAATATTTTTGTACATGTCTTTTTCCTTATTATCTCTTTGGGATATAAAACCAGCAGTGCTGTTGCTGGATCAAAGGGCAGTCTTTTATCGCCCTTTGGGCATAGTTCCAAATTTCCCTCCAAAATGGTTGGATCAATTCACAACTCCACCAGCAATGCATTAATGTCCCGACTTTGCCACACCCCCTCCAGCATTCATTACTTTCCTTTGCTGTCATGTTAGCCAATATGCTAGGTGTGAGCTCATACCTCAGAGTTGTTTTGATTTGCATTTCTCTGATTATTAGCAATGAAATTATTAATTGTTTCTATGATTTGTTCTTTGACTAACCAGTTTTGGAGAATTTTATTGTTTAATTTCCAATTAATTTTTGATTTACCTCTCCATATACCCTTACTAATTATTATTTTCATTGCATTGTGATCTGAGAAGGTTGCATTTATTATTTCTGCTCTTTTGCACTTGTTTGCAATGTTTTTATGCCCTAATACATGGTCAATTTTTGTGAATGTACCATGTGTATTCTTTTTTGACCCTATTTATTTTTCTCCACATATCTACTAGCTCTAATTTTTCTAAGATTTCATCACTTCTCTTACCTCTTTCTTAATTATTTTTTGGTTTGATTTATCTAGTTCGGATAGAGGAAGGTTCAGGTCTCCTACTAGTATAGTTTTTCTATCTATTTCATCCTTGAGCTCTACTAGTTTCTCCTTTAGAAATTTGGGTGTTAAAAAACAAACAGTTCAGCTCAGGATGCATTGTTGAGTTATAGGGGTGTATGAGTCAATTATTAAAAGAACTGAAAAACAACAAAAACATAACAAACAAAAGATATATAGATATAAAGGGGGGGAAAGGAAGAAAGTTAAACTTGTGGAAGAAAAAAAATTCAAAATCAGAATCAAAATACCAAAATCTATGTATATAAAATGTTGAATAAGCAAGAATAAATTCATAATAGGTAGTTAATATTAAAATTTAGGCATTGAGACTGGATATAATAATTATAGGCCACCAAGGATTTTACTTATAAAATCCTAAAATTGAAACACTCAAGTCAGAACGGAGTTTTATGGTGATTCAATTATAAGAAGAAGAACTTATGAGAGGGAGAGAGAGAGGGAGAGAAGGAAAAGAGGTTAACTCAAACCTTTCTGGCTCAGGCTTAGCCAAGCGGGAGTTTAAGGCCTTGGAGAGCCAAGGCAGAGAAGGGAGTCAGTCCTTATCACTCATGTGACCAATCTGAAGGAAAGCTATCTGTGGGCCTCCTCCAAGCTCAAGCTCCAGACTCGAACTAGCCTTCTCCACAGGAAGTGATGAGAACTCCAGAGGCTGTTCTCTACCTCACTTCCTGTGTCTCACATGTGCCAATGGTAGCTCAACTTGGCTTAGGACAGCCCAAGGGGGCAGTTAGATGATTCTGATTTGTCATTAGCTAGCACATGCCCATGTAGTGTGGATGTGCACATTCTTGGGTACTAGACAAAACAAGATGGAGGAAATTTAAAAATCACAAGGCCTTTGTACAGTTCCAATTTAAAGTAATTTTTATCTGTAGGACAGAATGCAGTAATATTTCACTTACCCATTTGCAGCCAAGACTACAGGAAATTACCATACTATAAGAAGAAAGGGAACTAGAATTCTATTTTGATAGGGAAGCATCATTCCCTGGTCTTATTTTTGTCATTCTCAAGGATATAGGGAGCCAGCATGATAGTCAAATTTTGGTACTTGTATGAGTACTTCACAAAAAGTGTAGATACAAAGAAGTCCTACAATTTAACATATGTCAAGCTTCACAACCTCAAGTCTCTCACTAGTTTTCCTGTGTGCTCTTTTTGACACTATTCAGGTTAAGTCTATACTCCTTATTTTTATCCCTTTTTCTGGAATCAGACATAAACATTAATCACAGTCCTATAACAATTTATCAATAAATGTGTGAATCTTAAAATTTCTCAGACTTGTGAATATTAAAAATTCTCAGACCCTACTTCAGAAGATTTGGTTAAGACCATTCCCCATTTTAAGCAATGAAGGGACTTAGTCAGGAATGTGAGAACTCTACTCCACCCATACTTAAGCATACTTTAGGGGAAGATAAAGTTGTAAACTCTTTACTGAACAATGAAAAAGTACTTAACTCATAGTGAAGCAAAAGCCTTAAGCTAAGTCTATTTTTAGAAAGGTGCTAAGTACCTATGAAGGTCAGGCAACTTGCAAACTTGTAAGGGACAAGCCTTAACAAAAGAGGTGTGAGGTTTTAGTCTACTCAGGTATGAATTAAGAATGGTCTGTCCTTTGGAAAATGTCTGCTGTGATTGGTAGGTGTGAGGACTTAGGGGAGGTGACATAGGAGAAAATTCTCTTTAAAAAGAGATCAGAAGCTGAGAGAAGGGAACTCTCTCTGAAGAGGTCAGCTAGCAAAAACTGAGTTGGAGGCCTCTGAAGAGAATTCAGCCTTGGAAGCTAAAGTGGAGCTGAACTGGTGGGTCTCTCTGAACACTAGAATCTTGCTTGGGACAAATCTTGTGGTGAGTGGATTAAAGACTGACTGATCTCTTTCTTAGGTCTTGGGCCTAGGCTGGCCTAGGCTGGCCTGGGCTGGCCTAGCCCTTTTCTCGTTGTTTCCTCTTACTCTCTCTCTTATTAATTCCTTATTTGTATTAATTAAAATCTCCATAGAAACCCAGCTGACTTGGGTATATTTCATATTTGGGAATTTTTCCCTGGCGACCACTTTACATTTGATTTAACTCAAGACAATGTCTTGAAACCATATTTCCACAGTCACAATTTATGCCAACCACTCTTATCTGTAACAGTTTAAGACTTCCACTCTTTCAACTGTAACACCAGAGAATGAATTGTTTGCAGAAAGATATCTAAACCCTTTCACTACAGGAAGATCCAGAATGAACCTTGGGGTGCAGTTGATTGAACATTTTTTGAATGTATACTCTTATGCCAAAGGGGACTGCCCCCTAATTGGCTTTTGTCAATGCGCCCAGCAAAACATTGGTTTGCTGTCTTTCTCTCTCCTCTATTTCCCTTAATCTACAACTATTGTAGTTTTCCTCTTAGTGGGTAAATTTTTGTATACACTTGCAGTTAGAATTTTTCAGGGTGCAGGACTCTTATGTTTAGTGATCAATTGGGGAGACTAATCCCCCAATCATCATCAGGGGGGATTGTGAATTTTAAAATCTCCATCTTGCTTGGTCTAGCACCCAGGATTGTGCCCACCCACACTACACAGTCATGTGCTAGTCAATGACAAATCAGAAATAACTAACTGCCCACCTGGGCTGTCCTAAGCGAAGCTTAAGCCACCATTGGCACTTGTGAGGCACAGGAAGTAAGGTAGGGAATAGCCTCTGGAATTGGCTCACTTCCTGTGAACAGAGGTAGGCACCAGTTCGTGCTAGGAGCTGGAACAGGGAGGAGGCCCACAGACAGCTTTCCTTCATATTGGTCACGTGAGTCAAGGACTGATTCTCTTCTCTACCTTGGCCTTTGGGCCTAAACTCCCTGGCTCTGCCAGAAGGTTGAGTTAACCTTTTTCCCTTTTCTCCTCTCTTCTCTCCTTCTCCATTTTTCTTACTCCCGTTGTGATTAAACCACCACAAAGTCCATTCTGACTTGAGTGTTTCATTTTAGGAATTTCATAAGTAAATTCCTTGGCAACCATAAATTAATATTATAACAATCTTTAAAGGTGATTTTCACCATAACAATTTTCTACTTCCTTTTCATTATAGGAAAGTGATAAGTTTAAGTCATCAGTGGTTGTTAATGTTAAAATTAATTCAGGCCCTTCTATGGCTGCTAGTTTTGCAGCTGCATCTGCTCGATCATTTCCCTTAGATACAAGGTCAGTGTATGCCCTGTATGGGCAGAGCAATGAACTACAGCTAGGACTTCAGGAAGCTGGAGAGCAGAAAGAACTGCATTAATAATTTCTGCATTAGCTATGGATTTTCCAGCTGAGGTTAAAAATCCTCTCTGGAGGGGGCAGCTGGGTAGCTCAGTGGATTGAAAGCCAGGCCTAGAGACAGGAGGTCCTAAGTTCAAATCCGGCCTCAGCCACTTCCTAGCTGTGTGACCCTGGGCAAGTCATTTGACCCCCGTTGCCTAGCCCTTACCACTCTTCTGCGTTGGAGCCAATACACAGTATTGACTCCAAGACGGAAGGTAAGGGTTTTAAAAAAAAAATCCTCTCTGGAGCCATAGCGTCCCGACTAAGTGACAAATGCCAAAAGCATATCTAGAATCCGTATAAATTATTGCCCTTTTATCCTTGGCAATTATATGGGCATGTTTCAGAGCTATGAGTTCCACCCCTTGAGCACTAACATTAGAGGGCAGTGAAGCTGACCACTCAGTGGCAAATTCTATGACTACAGCAGCTCCAGTGTAGCATATGCCATCCCTCATAAAAGAAGAACCATCAGTAAATAAGACCAGATCTAGATTGTCTAAGGGAGTATTCAAGAGATCATCTCAAGGCTTTTCTGCCATGGACACTAGTGTTTCACAACTGTGTAATGGTTCTCCTGAAGTTGGTAAATCTGGAAGCAAGGTGGCAGGGTTAAGGGTTGTACAGCATTTCAAGGTAATGTTTTCACTGTTTAACAAGGTTATTTCATACCTTGTAATACACTAATCCGAGAATGCCTGTGTTCTCTGACTTAGCAACAATGCTTCTACCTCATGTGGGCACATAATTGTTAATGGGCATCCCAATACTAGATCAACAGTTTTTGTCACTAATAATGCTGTAACAGCTACTCCTCTAAGACATGGTGGTGCTCCTGATGCTACTGGGTCCAGTTGGGCAGAATAGTAAGCAATTGGGTGCTGAGAAGGCCCCAAAGTCTGAGTTAAAACACCTGAAGCTACCCCATTTCGCTCATATACATACAAAGTAAATGGCTTGTTGTAATCTTGGATGCCTAGAGTGGGGGCAGACAGGATAACCTGTTTTAGATCTGATAGAGCTGGCAGGTATTCTGGCTCTAATTTGAGGGGTTCAGGGACCGAATCCCTTATAGTGCTATAAGGGGTTTAGTAATTTCCCTATAGCAAAGAATACATCGTCTACAAAACCGTGTTGCTCCTAAAATTGCTCTCAACTGTTTTCTTAGTGGTAGGAGCACTTAAATTTTGAATATTTTCAATACGTTTTGGAGAAATAAAGTGGGAACCCGCAGTCAGGATGAACCCCAAATATTCTACTTTAGGGAGGCACCACTGAACCTTATCCTTTGAGATCTTTTTGCCCTCTTGTGCAATTCCAAAAGAAGGTGTTTACTATCTTCCTGACATGCTTCTGCCTCTGTTGAAACCAAGAGTAGACCATCTTCATATTTGATTAATTTGCTGTTTTTAAATTTTATATTATCTGTATCTTGGCTCAAAATTTGTGCAAATATACTCGGACTTTCTATGAAAACCTGTGGCAGCCAACTCCAGGAGTACTTTCAGCCCTTCCAGGTGAAAGCAAAGATATGCCTAGAGTTCTCAAGTATGGGTATGGAAAAGAAAGCTGAGCACAAGTCCACTACTGTAAAGTATGTAGCTGTGCTAGGAATAGAGGAAATAATAGTATTGATGTTGGAAACTACAGTGTCTCTTTATAACGTGATTGTTCACAGCCCTCAAATCCTGTATGAATCTATAGAGGTGCTTGCCATCGGGCTCCCTTTTTGGTTTTTTAACAGGCAGGATGGGTGTGTTGTTTTCAGATTTACAAGGGATTATTATTCCCTGTGCAATAACTGAAGGGTAATACCCTCTATTGTCTCTTTTGAGAGGGGATACTGAGGAATGGAAGGAGGTGGGCTAGATTTAGTTTTTATCTGCACAGGAACAGCCGACTTAGGTAAGCCTACATGGGAAGAAGATGTGGCCCAAAGAGACTCCAGTATATCTTCAGGTATTACAAAGGTGGGATGCTCTTTCCCCTCCTGACTCTCTGAGAGAAGTACAGGGAGTAAATTTAAAGATTCCTCAGGTACTTCCAATGATAAGGAACCATCTGGGGAGCAAGTTATTGTGACTTTGAGTTTGCATAGAAGGTCCCTCCCCAGCAAATTTAAAGGGGAGTCATGCTCAAAAGGAAGGAATGTTGTTCCTCTAGGGGTCCTACAGACACCATTCTGGGGAAAGTTTTTTTAACCCTTTGGGGTATTCCTGACACTCCCATTACATTCTCTGAGCCAACAGAATAACAATGTAAATCAGGTGTTCGCTTTAATACAGACCTGGAAGCTCCAGTGTCTAAAAGACAATCATAATAGGTGTTACCCACCATTAAGGTAGCATGGGGTTCATTAGTATAGGCGGGGCAGTGGATAGGGACAATGGGTAGTAGGACATCAGGGTCCAGAAAATCAATGGTTGTATCCTCTGATTCCTGTGCCCCAGCCCCCCCAGATACCTTCATTGCATTTGGGAATTTCCTTAGGCACCCCCCTAAAGGGCACCCCCCTGAGGGGCATTAGCACCTCGAGTCTTTTTTGGACAAGCACCACTTAAGTTATATTGTTGTGGAGTCATTTGGTTTGAGTTATCATTTTCCCAATATCTATTCCTATACTTATCATTTCTAAAGTTGTGGTTTCTATTATCATTATTATAGTTATTTCTATAATTATCACTTCTATAGTTGTTATTAAACTGTGTATTCCTTCTGATAATCTTGAGTAAAGTTCTACACTCTATCATTTTGTGGCCCTTCTTCTCACAGAATTGGCAGATAATGGATCAATAATTAGATTCCTGGAGAGGGGCAAGTGGCATTGATTGATTATCATGCCCACTTTCCATTTTAGTCATCTTATCTTTTAAACATCTCAATTCTTTCTTCATTTCCTCTATAACGTCATTATTTTCTTCCTCCTTTTCTTTTTTTCCTTTGAAACATATAGAGCTATTTTCTGCAATTCTTCAAGGTCCATCTCTGGCCATCTTGAGCAATGTGTTCTAAAATAATCCCTAATCACTTTGCAAGAGTTATTGACAAAGAGCCTTCTAACTTGTCTTATGCGATTTTCTTTAGATAGGCAAAAATCCAGATATCTACCCCCAAACTCGATTATTCTGTCCATGAATCTAGAAGGTGTTTCTTCCTCATTTTGCTTAATCTTTTCAAATTCTGTCCACTTATCTGTACTGTCTTCACACTCTCTCATTGCTGTTAAGATGGCCTCTCTATAATGGTATAGTTGTAAAAGATCCTCAGAGTCGTTATAGTCCCATTCAGGATCCTGAGATGGCCAATGTGCCGCATTGCGCCCCCGGGGTTTTGTTGACATGAGCAATAATTTTATTTTTCTCACGTTCAGTTAAAAAAACCTGTAGCAAGTTTTCAACATCCTTGTAAGACAAATTATACTGAAAAAATATGTCTGTCATCTTTTTTGTTACTAGAAAGGGATTATGTTCATATGTGGGGATATTTTGTGTAAATTCATTTATTTCTTGGGGAGTAAATGGTATATTGTGCCTTAAAGTCACCACATTCCCATTCTGTCCTATTTCAGGTACTTCTTTTAGAGGAAATGGGCCTCTAATTGATTTTGGTACCTGTGGGTCAGTTTGATTAAGACAAGTTTCTTTAGAAGGACAAGATTTCCTTTGGGCTAGAATTTGGTTTTGTGTAGGAGGAGGAACATGAGAAACTGGGATTGCAGGGGAAGGGTCTTGGGATTAAGTTCAGCGAAGATTTGCAGACCATGAGAGAATCAGTCTGTTAACTGAGCTATAGGGAAGGTGTTTTCCATCTCTATTTCAGGAAAGGAAATTTCCTCATTTAGAGGTTCAGAAACAGGTCTGTCAGGTCCAGACCTGTTTCTCATGGGGTGGATGTTTGCCAATAGATCCTGTAAGAAACATTTCAGATTATCCAATTGGACTTGTATGTTCTCCTACATTTTAGCTTCAATTTTTAAAATATTTTCCTGTGTTTTATATTGCATGTTTTTTATATTTTCCTGTTTTATCTTCAGATTTTTGCATAATTTTCTGTATTTTAGTTTCAGATTCTTGCATAATTTCTTGTACTTTAGCTTCATAATTTTGTGTGTTTTTTCTGAATTTCAGCTTCAAATAATTTTTTATGTTACCATCTCTAAACACAGTCCTGAGGAGTACAAAAATGACATTACCTAATAATACAAAAAATTGGAGATATGCTGAATTCCTCAATGTCCCTAATTCTTCAACCACCATATAAATGTCAAAGAATGTAGTATTCATTTTTATATGTATATTTTGTAATTATTTTCCTAGTGGGCTTCGCAAAACCTGTGGGGAGCAAGGCAAGGCCAAAAACTCTCTTTAGATCCCCTTCACTCCTAATTAAGAGTAATCTGGGCAGTTGTTCCCTGAGGGAAAGGAGATTTGTAGCTAAATACCTTTCCCAGTCCTGTCACTTTGGATTAAAAAAAAGAAAAGAAAAGAAAAGAAAAAACAGCTATATTCTATCTAATTTAAGGAGAGAGGGAAAAAATTCCAAATTTACTTACCTCTACAGCTGATCAAAATAAGCTATTAAAAGCTGAATTTAGGGATAGTCAGAGTAGAGAAAAGATTTAGGAAAGTTAAGAAGATTGAGGGTATTTCATCACAACTGACATGATCAGCCAAAACTATAAAGGATAATTTTAGCATTGTGACCTAAACTATGTTAATTATTTGGTAGCCATGAATATCCCAAATATAAAAAAATATATATATAACCAAGTCAGCTGGAAATTTATGGTGATTTAATTGATATAGTGGAAAGAAATTAAGAAGAAGGAAAAAGGAAAGGGTATAGGATTTCTCCCGCCTAGCTAGTGCCAGTAGGAAGACCAGAGGCTCTAGGAAGGTAAGGGTTTGGAGAGTAAGGAGGAAGGAATCAGCGTGAACTCCAAAAGGAGCTCAGCCAAGATGCCTGAACCTGAATCAGCTCAAGGGCAAACTCACCACCAAACCCAGACAAATAGCTGCCACCATGCCAAGACGTCAGAACACTTAGCATGCTGCCAGCCAGATTCGCCTCTCCGGGGAAAGAGAGAGAAGAGAGGAAGTGATGTGCCTTATATAGACGGTTTTATGTCACTTTCCTGTGTCTCATCTGTACCAATGATAGCTTAGCTTGACTTAGGACAGCCCCGGGGTCTGTCCCCTCTTTCTGCACATGTCTATTGAAGGCCATTTTCTCAGATAATTAATCCTTGAATATGGTGCAGACATTCTTGACCTTGTTAAACTAAGTAGGGTGGAGCAATGTAGACCTGATTATGTTAAACCAAGTATCTCCATTGTTACTAATCAGGAAATAGCTAAATCAGATCTTCTAAAGTACAGTCTGAGTAGGGCAGAGTAGTTTTAAAATTCACATATGCCATTTGGTGCATACATGTTGAGTATTGATATTTCCTCATTGTCCATACTGCCTTTTATCAGGGTGTAATTACTTTCCTTATCTCTTTTAACTAGATTTATTTTTACTTTGGCTTTGTCAGATATCATGATTGTGCCTCCTGCCTTCTTTTTATCAGTTGATGCCCAATAAAATCTATTGGCTCCATCCTCTTACTTTGACCCCATGCATATTTACCTTCCTCATGTATGTTTCTTGTAGACAGCATGTGGTAGGGTTTTGGATTCTAATCCACTCTGCTATTCTCTTGCATTTTATGGGTGAGTTCATTCCATTCACATTCAGAGTTATGATTACCAGCTTTGTATTTCCCAGCATTTTGATTTCTACTCCTAGTCCTGTCTTTTCTTCTTTCACTATTTCCTTCTACACCAATGTTTTTTTAGTCAGTCCCCCTAGTTCCCACCCTTATTTTACTTCCCTTTCTACCCCCCTCCCTTCTTATTCCCCCCTTATTTTCTTTGCAGTCTTTTAAAAACTACCCCTCACCCTCTCCCTCCCTTATACTGCTTCCCTCCCCACCAGTCCATTTGTTACCCTTCTACTCTCCTATAGGGTGTGAATATATTCTCTGCCCCAATGGATTGAATTGTTCTTCCCTCTTTGGGTCAATTTCAATGCACGTAAGAGTTGAGTATTTCCTGTCTCCAACCTCTTTATCTTTCCAGTGTATTGATGCTCTCCCCCCTCCTGCCATGAGCTTTTTTGTGACATATAAATTTACCCCCTTTTGTTTCTTTTCCCATTTCTTTTAGTATTACCCTTTTTTTAGCTCTAGTTATATATATATGTATTTATGCATACATATATCTATATACCTATTTATGTCTCGTTATTTCATCCTATACAGTTTGTCACTGTTCTTTCTAAGTGTAATTCTTCTAGCTACCCAGGTGATAACAGTTTTTAAGAGTTACCAATGACCTTTTTTCTTTATAGGGATACATATCATCTTAACTTATTGAGTCTCTTTAAAAAAGGGTTGTTTTCTATTGTGCTAAAAGGAATAATAAAGTGGAGAAGTTCCATGGAGACTGGAACAACCTCCAGGAAGTGATGCAGAGCGAGAGGAGCAGAACCAGGAGAACATTGTACACAGAGACTAATACACTGTGGTATAATCGAACGTAATGGACTTCTCCATTAGTGGCGGTGTAATGTCCCTGAACAACTTGCAGGGATCCAGGAGAAAAAAACACCATTCATAAGCAAAGGATAAACCATGGGAGTGGAAACACCGAGGAAAAGCAACTGCCTGAATACAGAGGTTGAGGGGACATGACAGAGGACAGACTCTAAATGAACACTCTAGTGCAAATACTATCAACAAAGCAATGGGTTCAAATCAAGAAAACATCTAATGCCCAGTGGACTTACGCGTCGGCTATGGGGGGTGGGGGGGAGGAAAAGAAAATGATCTTTAACGAATAATGCTTGGAAATGATCAAATAAAATATATTTTTAAAAAAAGGGTTGTTTTTTTTGTCTTGTTTTGTTTTTCTTTTTTCCCTCTTTTTTAATTACTTTTTGATGGTTCTCTTGAGTTCTGTGCTTGGAAATCAAATTTTCTGTTCAGGTCGGGTCTTTTCTTTATAAATTCATAAAATTCTTCTATTTTGTTGAATGACCATACTTTCCCCTGTAAGAATATAGTCAGTTTTGCTGGGTAGTTGATTCTTGGTTGTAGACCTAGTTCCCTTACTTTCCGGAATATCATATTCCATGCCTTTCAGTCCTTCAGTGTAAATGCATCCAAATCCTGTGTTATCCTCACTGTGGTTCCTTGGTATCTGAATGACTTTTTCTTGGCAGCTTGTAATATTTTTTCTTTGGTTTGATAGTTCTTGAATTTGGCTATAACATTCCTGGGTGTTGTCAGTTGGGGATTAAGTACAGGAGGTGTTCTGTGGATTCTTTCAATCTTCACTTTTCCCTCTTGTTCTAGGATATCGGGGCAGTTTTCTTGAATTATTTCCTGTAGTATTATGTCCAGGCTTTTTCTTTTGTCATGGTCTTCTGGTAAACCAATGATTCTTAAATTTTCTCTCCTTGAACAATTTTCTAAATCTTCTGTTTTGTGAATTAGTTGTTTCATATTTTCCTCAATTTTTTCATTCTTTTGGTTTTGTTTTATAGTGTCCTGCTGCCTTGTGAGGTCACTTAATTCTAGTTGTTGCATTCTGGTTCTTAAAGACTGGATTTCATCCCTGACTTTTTGGTCATCCTTCTCCTTCTGGTCTGATTTTCTTTGGAGGTCATCTTTCATCCTCCTTGCCTCATCTTTCATCTCCTTTGCCTCATTTTCAAGGTGGTTGATTTTGGCTTTCATGACAATATTTTCTGTTTCCAGATGACTTATCTTAGTTTTCAAGTTCTTTTCCCAATTGACTTCAGCCTCTCTTAATTGTGTTTTGAATTGCATTTTGAGTTCTTCCAAAGCCTGTATCCAATTCATTGGGATTTCTGATTTATCCTTTGCTGATCCCTCCCCATTTCATTTGCTCTTTGCTCATTACCTGTACAAAATCTGTCTATTGTAATTTCTTTCTTCTTTTTCTGTTGTTTGCTCATATTTACGCCTTCTTTGCTCCCCGTATTTATCTATGCTCTTGCTCCTCTCATTTTTTTGGTTTGGGGGGTTTCTGTCAGTCTCCCTTCTTGGACTTTTGACAGAAGGTCTCTCCCTGCAGTTTGTGGGGGAGGGGTATTGTAGTTTGAGCTTCCCTGACCCCTTTTGATTGGATTAAATTAAAGTCCAGCAGTCTATGAAGGAGGGGTATTGGAGTTTGGGCTTCCCTGACCTCTGAAGACTTTTGATGGGATTAAGTTCAGCTGGGTTGGGCTGAATGTGCCCTGAGGCCAAAACCTCCTAGAAGGCTGGATCAATATGGAGGGTCTTCACAGCTCTGTCCAGGCTGCCAGCTCTGCACTTCCTCTCCAGTTCCTTCCCTGTGTTTGATGCTCTGAGCCTGGCACAGCCCTTCCTGCAAGGTACCACCTCCAAACCAGCGCCTTTGCCCGCCCAGAGGTTCCCACTGACGCTGGAGGCTTAGTGCTCCGGGGGGGGGGGGGGGGGAGAAGTCCTGGGATCTTCCTTCTGCTTTCCCCTTAAACCCGAGTGTTCTCGGATTCCTGCTTTTGGGGGAGTACCTTTTGGATTGAGTCCAGCAGGAGGGTTCCTTGGCTCTGTCTTGTGGTTAGGTTTGATTTTCAGTCCCCTAGGAGCATTCAGTTTGTGATCAGTAAGAAAGGGTTTTCAGAGGTCTGAACTTCTGCTGCTTTTAAGCCACCATTTTGACTCCCGATCTCTAGACATCAGTTTTGATGCTTGTTAGATAAGAATGTTAGGCTAGAGGGTTCTTTCTAGTTTTAATATTCTATGATCAAAGACCATATATTTTCAAAGTAACTATCCTATGGGCAAAGAATTTATATTTTACATTTCTATTAGTTAAGAAAATGTTTGTTCCTACAAATTATAGAGTATAATTTATAGTTTGTGTTCACAGGGAACTATATTAGAATGCAAAATTTGAGAAGGACTGATGGTTGGCTTTTACTGATAGTTAATGATGACATTTTCAAACATTGTTTTTTTTTAATCAGTTAACTTTTTCCCTTTAAGAACTGAAAACCTTTCATAAAAGTAGTTTTCTAAACTTTAAAAATGTTATTATATATGCTTCCAGTGTAGCATTATTTTTGAAAAATAGTTTATTTTTGTCTCATATCATCTTTTAATTTAAATTTTGTTAAAATATTGTCATGACAATATTTATTTACATCATGAATGTGTGCTTTTTTATAGAAAGCCTTCTTGAAATTGTTTATGCTATGTTTTTAAGTCACCTTAAAAATCTCCAAAATGTATAATTATTTAGTCATAAATATAGGACCAAAAGAAGCACCTTTTACAAATTAAGATCCTATGTGCCTTGCTTATGAAACACCTGAATTTTTCTGGAAGTTGTTGCTGTATTTCACAATTGTGGATACATGATGGCAATATCAGGAACTTTTAAATGGTTATTTCTCAGTTTAAAAAAGTTCTGTATCTACATGTGTTCATTAAATCTGTTTTATGATACAGGAAATTAAGTGTGTTATGCAGATAAGTAATAACCAATATATAAATAAAGTGAATACTATTACTCATCATCAAGCATTTAAAATGGAGTGCCAATCAAATAAAAAATTTTTAAATGGAGTATGAATCAGATTCCTGTTATAGCTCCTTGTTATGAAATAATATTTTACTGTAATTTTTGTCCTTTATGATTTGAATCTTTTGTTGTGGCTCCATGTTTTATTTCTTATATACCTTTTGGTTTGATGAATGATATGTAATTTTATATATTTAAACTATGGAAAATTTTCAAAAATTTACAATTGATCTTTTTGTTATGAAATGTTTTTGATTGATAAATATTTCTAATTTTTTCAATATACAATTATCACCTACTGCTTAATGAGTTTTACTGGAATCTAAACATAGTGTTATTACTGGAATTAATTGTGACCCTGTTTACATATATCCATAATCCTGAATGTGAATTAAATTTCTCCTTTTTTAATACCAGTGATAAAAAAGTCTTTCCAAGTTTTTCTGAAATCATTCTGCTCATCATTTCTTATAGCACAATAGTATACCATTACAATCATATACCACAATTTGTTAAACCATTCTCTAATCCTTAATTTCCCTTAATTTACAACTTTTGTTGCCACAAAAAGAATTGCAATGAATATTTTTGTACAAATATCCCTTTTTTTTTAGATCTGAGATATAGACCTAGTAGTGATATTTCAGGATCACAATTTTGGAGCCCTTTGGACAGTTTCAAATTTTCCTCTAGAATGACTGCATTAGTTCACAACTCCACCAGCAATGCATTAGTGTCCCAATTTTGCCACATTCCCTCCAACAGCTGTCCTTTTCCCTTTCTTTCATATTGGCCAATCTGATAGATGTGAGGTGGTACTTCAGAGTTGCTTTTTATTTTTTTACTCTTAAACATTATTTTATTTGGTCATTTTCAAACATTATTCATTGGAAACAAAGATCATTTTCTTTTCCTTCCTCCTTCCCACCACCCCTCCCATAGCCGACTCACAGTTCCACTGGGTATCATATGTGTCCTTGATCCGAACCAATTTCCATGTTGTTGGTGTTTGCATTAGAGTGTTCATTTAGAGTCTCTCCTCAGACATGTCCCCTTAACCCCTGTAGTCAAGCAGTTGCCTTCCTCAGTGTTTTTACTCCCACAGTTTGTCCTCTGCTTATGGATAGTGTTTTTTCTCCTAGATCCTGCAGATTGTTCAGGGACATTGCATTGACACTAATGGAGAAGTTCATTACATTCGATTGTACCACAGTGTCTCAGTCTCTGTGTACAATGTTTTCCTGGTTCTGCTCCTTTTGCTCTGCATCACTTCCTGGAGGTTGTTCCAGTCTCCATGGAATTCCTCTACTTTATTATTCCTTTGAGCACAATAGTATTCCATCACCAACATATACCACAATTTGTTCAGCCATTCCCCAATTGAAGGGCATCACCTCATTTTCCAATTTTTGGCCACCACCACAAAGAGTGCAGCTATGAATATTCTTGTACAAGTCTTTTTTCTTATTATCTCTTTGGGGTACAAACCCAGTAGTGCTATGGCTGGATCATAGGGTAGACAGTCTTTATTGCCCTTTGGGCATAGTTCCAATTTGCCCTCCAGAATGGCTGGATCAATTCACAACTCCACCAGCAATGAATTAGTGTCCCGACTTTGCCACACCCCCTCCAGCATTCATTACTTTCCTTTGCTATCATGTTAGCCAATCTTCTAGGTGTGAGGTGATACCTCAGAGTTGTTTTGATTTGTATCTCTCTGATTATAAGAGATTTAGAACACTTTTTCATGTGCTTATTAATAGTTTTGATTTCTTTATCTGAAAACTGTCTATTCATGTCCCTTGCCCATTTATCAATTGGAGAATGGCTTGATTTTTTGTACAATTGATTTACCTCTTTGTAAATTTGAGTAATTAAACCTTTGTCAGAGGTTTTTGTTATGAAGATTGTTTCCCAATTTGTTGCTTCCCTTCTGATTTTAGTTACATTGGTTTTGTTTGTACAAAAACTTTTTAATTTGATGTAGTCAAAATTATTTATTTTACATTTTGTGACTCTTTCTCAGAGTTGCTTTAATTTGCATTAGAAACAAATCTAATGAGCAATTTATAGCAATATGAAATAAACAGATGCAACATAGAGATTCTTTTGAAAAGTTTCCATTGGAAACAATCTGTTGAAGGAATTGGATGGAATGGGTCATTTGAATAGGTAGAGGGGTTAGTCTTGTTAAGGAGTTAGGCCACCTCATCTTGTGAAACAAGCGTAAAGAGGAAATAGGCAGAATGCATATGAGTGATAGGAAATGAGGGAAAGGGAAGAGAAAATTCAGAGAGAATGACTAACTTTTTCTGTAAAACATGAAGCATAATTCTCAGCTAAGGCAGGAGGAAAGGGAGCTATGGGAAGTTTGAGGATGAAAACATTTGGAGAAGTTTTGGAGAGTAGAATAGAGTTGATAAGGCAAGTATAATAGAACTGCCTAGCTTATATAATGCCTATATATATTATGCATTATCTGACCACTGATTTTGTAATTTTAAAGTTGCATTTGGAATAATATATATTGATATTATATCTTTGAGCTAATTTAGTTTTACCTAAATATTTAATACATTCAGGGTAACTATGATCAGCATTTTTATTTTATGAGTGAATTATTGTGTATTTGACAGGGTGAGGTTGTAAAACATAAATTTGAGGTGTATTCAGTCAGAACAGTTGTGTGATTTTTCTCTACCTTCATTTAGCAGCACATGTGTAGTAGTGAATTATTAGTTAATATTAGGTTGCAACTGTGTGATTTATATTGAGATAATTATTAGCAGATTGAATACCTATGTATAAGAGATAATACTCAGTAGGAAAGAATAATCAAGAAATAATCATTAAATGTGTTGTGTCATTATTAAAGTAAAATTATTTTTCTATGCACTTTTGACCCTGAACTCTCAGAATTGTGTCAGAGAGCAGGGGAAACATAGAGAATTCACCTTATGATATGCTAACCATCTGATACCCAAAAGGAAAAGCCCTCACAGTGACCCCCTACCCAAGAAGGATTGACTCAAGACCTGCTTATCTAAGCATTTCCTATGCTTATACTTACAAATATTTGTGACCTCTAGAAGTTGGGGTCACAAACCATACTAGGAATCTGTAGATCCTGACTTTTGTGACCTGTAGCTCTCAACAAAGTCAGTTTTGCTCAGATCTTTATCCACTCTTTTTTTTTTAACAATTGGCACCCCACAGATGGAACTAAGAACATGGACCCCCAAAGCCTCCTCTCAGCCAAGCACCCAACACTTCTGAGCTATGGAAAAACTCTACTTTTAGGGGGCTTCCTCCCCACCACCTTTTCCTTTTGAGCCCTTTTCTATTCTGTGTCAATCCACTGAGCTACCTGTCACTACACAACATTTTTATAGCTCTACTTTTAATTCCTCTTTTCTAAAATGACTTATTTACATCTTTAAGATACTTACAGACTTTTAGCATATATTTCTTACTTTATTTCTACTCTGTTTTATTGTCCCCTGTCTCTGTGCAAGGAATAGATCCTTCTGGTCTCTTCTCACAAAGAGGAAATAGTTATGATGATTTAAAATTTTTCTCTCTGGATTTTCTTTGTATGATCACTTAAAATTTTTTCTTTAATATTGCTTTTTCCTCATTGATAGCCATAATGTCCATCTGGTTCTTTGCTATAATTTCTCCTTGAAGGGTCTCAGTTATAATGAATCATGAAGATATTAAAGATGTATTCAAAAGCTAACTAATGAGCAAAGTGTTCATGGGCTAGACTTATGAATATATTTCTAATATTTCACATGATTGATTTCTGAATCCTTAAATTGGATTGGGTTTATATTTTGTTGAACTGAAAATTACTGTGAAGAGCTCCATCAGCTAGCAGACAAGTTGTAAAAGTCTTTTGAAAAGTCAGACTTACACTTTACATCTGAAAAAGTGGTCAAACTCTGAATAGGTCTGGACCAGGGATCTAAAAGAGAGAAATTTTTTCACTAGAAAGGATAGATTTGTTAAATACTCTTCCTGAACACCTGGCTTTAAAAATTGTATTTGCTACCTGTTCTTTCTAATTGGATGGTAATATTATGTTAATACTTTTACCGTTTCCCTTGTTTGATTGATATCCCAAAAACCCTCAATGCTGAAAACCTATAATAAACACTGCAGTGGGCACGGGCACTCTCTCTGTCTGTAAGCTACCACACTAAAACCACTCTGAAGATCTCTCTCTGTGTCCCTTTTCTGTTTGTTCCACCCATGTCTCTTTTTCCCTAGTCCTTAAACCCTTTACTCTTGTTTTCCAGTCTTAACCTCCCTGCAGAGGTGATTAAAACCCATGTGAGAACTTTTCGTAGAGGCTGGAAGTCTACACTTCTTTTGTGACTTCTCAAGTCAAAAAGAGCCTGAGTAGTGTAACAGTTAAAATTAGTGTCTCTCTGCTAGAAGTATTATATTTTTATGAGGTTTATTAAAGCTTAAGAATTTAAAGAAAATACAGAATAAGAAAGTATGTGTCTAGGTCCAGAGAGCCCATTCAATTTCACTTACATCATGAGAGATGTGTCTGCTTGGAAGCGGAAGTAGGAAGAGCCTGAGTTGTAGGCAGAGACCCTTTAAATAGTAATTTGTTCTCGGCCCAGGTGGGAACTCAGGTGAGGTTACAAAGCATCTCGGGAACTAGAGCAAGGACTTCTGGAGATTGAAGTCCAGGGTTCAAATCTCCATTTTTACAGTAGCTGCTCTTATTTCCTTTATTCAAGTTTGACACCTCTGTCAAGATAAATGATGTGGGTATCTCTATGTCTATCAAATTTGAAACTTTTGAAATTTTAAAATTCTAAGCTGAGATCTTATATTAATCTTCAAAATGATGTTCTTTCTCTTCTTTGCTGGCCTTAACTCTGATTTCACTCAGAAAACTTACAACCTTCCCTGAACCTTGTGAAATTTAATTGTGGTTGGACTCTAAATATTTATATAGTTGTTTGCCAGGGATTTAATTTCTAAATCCTAAAATGAATTACTAAAGTAAATGGAATTTATGGTAGTTTATTTACAATAGAGGGAAGATATTAAGGAAGAGAGAAAAGGAGAGAGAGAGACAGAGAGACAGAGACAGATCACTCTGACTTCTTCTGATACTAGTTAGAATTTCTAAGCCCCAACCAGGGGGAAAATTCTCAAGTTTATACCTCTTACCGTCTAAAAGGAAAGCAGTCTGAGGTCTCCTGCACAAGTTCCTCCAGGGGTCCAGTTCCTACAATCCAACTTCCATTGCATAGACCCATTGAATCTAAGCTCAAGAGACTGATCCAGTCCAACTCCAAGTCAGAGATTCCCTCGATCTCCTCGAATATCTCCTCTTCTGGCCTCTGGTCCTCTTTTTAAAGATCTTTTTCTCTTGAGTCACCTCCCCTAAATTTCACATCTACCAATCACAGCAGACACTTTTCTCCAGGACTTCCCACTCTTTAGTTCACACTTTCTTTGGTTAGATTATACTTTGGGGTTACTTAACATCTTTTTTGGTTAGTTCACCTTTTGTAGTTACTTAACACCTTTTTGCAGTTAAAATGTGCAGATCTACTTAAAATACTGAGTTACCAACTTTTTGGGGATTAAAATCTAAAAATAGATTGTGGATTACAATTCAATCTTCCCAATAAAGGAAGAACTAAGTACCTTCATTGTTACAATCAGGGGATTACAATTTAATCTTCACAATAAAGGAAGACTGAAGTGCCTTCATTGTTACAATCAGGAGATAGCTAAATCCAATCTTCACAACCTTCAAATTGTTAAAGTCACAGTTAAAGAAACACCAATTTGTGGGTGTCTTCTGTTAATCCACTCTTATTTATACCAGATCTTGATGGTTTTTAAAATTTTTAATTGAAATTCTTCTTGAATTTGAAATATTCCCTGCCATAAGTGAGTCATGTCTTCCTACCTCACCAGTGGTAAAGAACTCTGCTCTAATAGCATTGTACATTTTCAAAAGAAACTTTTGCTCCCTCCACTCGGCTTCTCATATGGCTACAAGCCAACCCATCTAAGAACCTAAGCAGCAGGGCATGGTGTCCAGAGGCTCTTCCAACCTTTGCAAGGCCAAATTTCTTATACTTCTGAACAGATAAGTGAAGGAGTCAGTTCTGTAAAGGGTACCATTTTTCTCATGTAGGATTGTTCTTTGTTTAACATCTTGGGACTCCAAGGTACCCAATTATGAACCATCAACATGTCTCATCAAGAACCCCACTTTGAATACCAGACACTGTGCTTGCAGAACACTGCAGATGAATTTCCTCTCCTGGCCATCCCTTCTGCTTCAGGTCACCAACAGTAACAGACCACCCTGACTTCCTCCAACTCAGCTTTAGCCACTACTGTTATCTCACAGAAGCTGTTGCTTATTCACAAAAAAAAAAAAAAGTCTAGCATTATACATACTTACAACCCTTACCTTCTGTCTTAGAATCAATATTATGAATTGGTTCTAAGGCAGAAGAGCATTAAGGGCTAGGCAATGGGGGTCAAGTGACTTGCCCAGGGTCACAATAGCTACAAAATGTCTGAATCCAGATTTGAACCCAGGATTTTCCATCTCTAGGCCTGGCTCTCAAACCACTGAGCCACCCAACTGCCCCCTTCTTCACAAAATTCTTAACCATAAGTGGTAAATCATTTTTCAATGTCTAGAAACCTTTTGAAATTATGTTCTTCAAATTCCCTTGGGTTTTTTTTAAGTCATCTGACTTTCTTCATTTTGCATTTATGTTTCAAGGGGAAAACCGCTTTCACCCTTGAAGATCTTAAAATCTTTGTTTTACCTATATGTTTTTCATATTTGACTGTTATAAATTTGTTAGAATATATATTTGGCTGTGTGACAAGGAAATCACTTTAAAAGACTGATATATATTAATTTAAGGTCGCCAAGGAATTCAGCTATGTAATTCCTAAATGAAAACTCAAGTCAGCAGTCAACCTTTTATGGAGTTTAATTACAAACAGGATGAAGAAAGGTATTAAAGATAGAGAGAGGGAGAGAGAAAGGGGAGAGAACGGAATAGGGCTTAAATACCCCCTCTGTTTAGGCTGGGCCAAAAGGTCCAAGCCCTTAGATAGCTGAGGCAAAGAAAAGAGATCAGTCCCTATCACTCACGTGACCAAAATGGAGAAACAGTCTCAGGGGCCTCCACCTCCAGCTTCCTTCAGAGCCAACTCTCCAAGCACCACCTCTCCAAACAACCACCCCCAGTCCTCAGACCCCTCTCTCTTTAAGGAAACCATCCAAGTTCCTCCCCTCAGTTCTCACATCTACCAATCACTGTCCATGTCTTCCCTGTGCCAATGGTGGCTCTAGCTTAACCCAGGACGGCCCAGAGGTCTGCCCCTTTGCACATGTCTGTTGAAGGTCATATTCTCAAATAATTAAATCTTGATCCTTTGCTGCAGCCCTTCCTAAATCCTGTTAGGACTGAGTGGGGTGGAAATTGTATTTTCCAAGACCTGGTTCTGTCATTCCAAGTATCTCTATTGTATCAATTCTAAAATCAATCATGACTCAAAGAACTTCCTGTTCTATGCTTAAGCATAGGTCAAAGCCCTTTCCATTGTTCAGCAAAAGGTTTCTGTCCTAAAGTAATCTTAAGAAGGTAGGAGGAGGAACCTCCCATGCCAATGGGGTTCACATTCCAATAGAGTTCTCACTATCAATAGGAAATTTTTCAAGTATGAAATTTCCCAATGGTGAAATTTCCAACATTTATAAGTCTAAGAAATTTTAAGGTTTACAGCTGTTATTCCCATTTCTTCCCCTTTGATTGTCAACTGTGCACCTTGGTAAGGGAGTGGCCCCTCTGCACCATGGTCTCGTGGATTCATAGAGGAGTGCCCTTTATATGTTTAGTATTGGCCTGTCATTAACATGTCCAACTTTGAGCTAAAGGGAGGAGTGTAAGGAAGAATGTAATTAATTAGCTTGTAATCATTTTGTTGATATGTTATGTTGCAACTGTGTAGTTTATATTGAAAAATAACATGAAGTATTAGCAAATTGGATATCTGTATGAGATAATAATCAGTAGGAAATATAAAGGAATAATATAAAGTGTTGTGTCATAATTAGAGTAAGATTAATTCTCTGTGCACTTTTGACCCTGAACTCTCAGAATTGTGTTAAAAGGCAAGAGAGGCTCATCCTGCAGTGTGCTTACTATCTGGTACCCAAGAGAGAAAGTCCTCACTAACTGAGGCCTCCCTAACTGAGAAAGGTTGGCTCAAGACCTGCTCATCTCAGCACTGCTTGTGCTTAAACTTATATTATAAATATCTGTGACCTCTAGAACTTAGGGTCACAGACCATACTAGGGGTCTGTAGATTCTGACTTTTGTTACCACCGGCTCTCAGTTTTGCTCAGACATTTGCCCATTCCTTTTTCTTTTAACAAATCCAAGGTTGCAGTTTGACAGCATAATTGATGAAATAAAGGGACTGGAGATTTAAGAGAGGAGAACATTATAGAGTTGAATTGGTTAACCAAGGGGTTAAAAATGGAGAAAAGAAGAGAGTCCTTTGTTAATGCAGAGATTGTTTGAGAATTGAAGGCTCTAAGAATGGGCAGATGAAGAGCAGAGTTTTGTTTTGTTTTTTTTAAACCCTTATCTTCCATCTTGGAATCAATACTGTGTATTGGTTCCAAGGCAGAAGAGTGGTAAGGGCTAGGCAATGGGGGGTTAAATGACTTGCCCAGGGTCAGACAGCTGGGAAGTGTCTGAAGCCACATTTGAACACAGAACCTCCCGTTTCTAGGCCTGGCTCTCAATTCACTGAGCTACCCAGCTGCCCCCTAAGAGCAGAGTTTTATAAGGGAAGGGAGAGAAAGAAGTTAAAAGCTAATAGATTATGGTCAGTTGTAACACTGGAACTTTAACAAAGGAATATTTACTTCTCCAATAAATGGGAGACATAATCTCTCTTACTCTTTTATCATCCTTTATCACCTCAGTTTCTAGGGAGTGGAAATGGATTAGGTTCATAACTTGGCCCAATTCCCATTGAGCATGATCCCAGTTTCAAGTCTAAAACGCCTCTTAGGTCACCTTGGTTTCTCAGCACTTCTTACCACGATAGATAAATACAATGCCACTTACAATCCTGACTCCAAGGTCACCTTGAACTCCTATTCTGTCAGAATCATCCTCAGTACCTGAAACTGAGGATAAATAACACAAAACAGAGACAAATACCACTAGACCCATTTCTCAGAGCTGGGATAAAAAAAGAGGAGAAGCCAAATCCTTTCCTTCTCATCAGTTCTTGTATCACTATTGGGCAAGCCAGTAGGTAGGAGTTACTGAAATGAGTCAACAATTCAATTACCAGTTTTGAAGATGTAGGCAGCCAACCCAAGGAGATTCCTGTCCAAGTGTCCAACTCAACAGGCTCCAAGTTAGACAAACTGGGTGTGCTCAATAGTCTCATCAAGGGCACCTGCTGGAAGCCATCAGACCACGACGCCTTGACAGAGTCACATGTGGTAGCTGGTGAGACCACAGAGTGGTCCTTGGCAAGATGTGATTGCCCACCCAACCCCCTTTTACATGACTTCTTTCATCAATGCCCCTTACCTATGAATTGACATGATTATTATTCCCCCTAGTCACAAAAGAAATAATGCAAGAGCAAAACACCTGTACCCTAATTCTCCAAAACATCACCAAAAGATCAGACCCTTAAACCCAGTCCCAAAAAGACTATCATGGGTTACTTAGGTACATAATTCCCAGCAAAACCACAGGCCAAGCCAAAAACTTCCCCACATACAGAAGCCTATTCTCATGAAGTCAGCATACAAATCAATCATAGAGGCCCAATCGATAAGTACAAGTACATCAAGCTTCAGTATGCCTCAGTGACTCGATTACACAAATCAGTAACTCCCTAGAAGCCACCAGTCTAAATTTGAATTGTGTTCCCAGACCCCTCAGCCTCAATGATGATTGTTGAATTGTCTTCTAAGAACTGCTGATTAATTATTACATTTTATTAAAAGCAATACGTAATTTTCCTTGATTGTTTGTAAGCTCAAAACTTCTCACAGGGTAGTGAGAAAATTAAGCCACCTGTGACAAAATCATTTATCTTGTGTGCAACCTTTATTCTGTCCATAATCACAATGCAAGAATGTAGAATGTTAATCAAGTGATTTGTTAAAAGTTGATGTATCACTTTTCCTATTAACTGTCTTTGATTTTTGTGTATCTGCATGGGGTGTATGGGGTGTTCAGGGAGGGGTAGTATCTCTGGTATGGAGAGCTTGTCGTGCCCTCCTAGGGCAGCTCTCCAGCCTCTGACCCCCACCTGACACCCATCTCTCACTTGTGGCTCCCAGTAGCTGCTAGCATGCGGCAGCGTCAATGGCTTCGACAGGCTGGCTAAGCCTTGTGAGGGTAGCCATTGGGTCGTAGACCCCTGGTGAACCAGGGCTTTGCTCACCCAGCATGTGAAGACTGTTTCGGCGGAACAGGTGGAAGAAACCAATAAGAAGGTTCAACGGCTGAGATGGCGATGCAGCAAAGCACTGTGGAGTGCTTAGGGCGTGTTGGAGCACAAAAGACAACACGGCCATCCAATGCAGCTGAGGAAGTCTCCAGGTGTAACGACTTTTCGTGCCAATGGACCCAGGTTTCCAATGCCGAGAGAGTGGGGCTGTCTCTGTGCATCAACTTTTCCACTTAAATCTCCTTCACGCACAAAGTATCTTTGTGCACAAGAACGCACAAAGACAATTGTCATTCTCGGTCACCGAGAGACTACTATCTGCATGCCAAGAGAATGGGTATAAAAAGAAAGATCAGACATCGGGAAAGTGAAGCAGCTATCAGATACAAAGCAATCCCATGGCTGTTATGATTAAGCTGTCTTCCATTTGTTATTTTTGTTGACTGATTGTTTACCACCAGTCGGGATACCCTGGAGTCGTGGGCAAGGGTGGACTTTGCCCATGACAGGCACCTCCCTGTTAGAACTGGGAATGCCCAGAAAAGCCCAGGTTACATGAATAAGGAGATTTCAGGATTCTTGCTGGATGTGGCACATTTATGGTTGATGACAAGACTAACGATATGGCCATCTTTATGTGTGACTGAGATGGGGTAGAGAAGAAATTGGTGGGAGTGAGCAGGTTGAAGAACTAAGAGGTCAGGGTATTTGAGGGAGAGTCTATGTATGTTGAAGTCTCCTCCCAATAAAAGGCAGGAGCTGAGGAGAGAAAAATTTCAAGTTGTATAACAAACTTATTGAGGAAGGAAGGGGAGTGACCTGGGAGTGTATAGACAGCTACCAAGTATATTCATGGTTAGCAGCTATGAGAGGGGCTATAAGTTTGGCTGGGGAGAACCCCCTCCAAACAAAAAAGAGTAGGTTTGTATTTCAAAGACTAAGCTGGTTTGTGATGTGGAGCTGCTATCACATTCCCTCTGGTCACCCCTTTACTCCTAAGTCCCCTCATTAGACTGTGAAATAATTGGTTCATCCAAGGTTTCTACTTTTAATTTGGTAGACCCATTTTAGCTTAGGGTTTGATTTGCCCTTGGTTCACCTACAACCCTTTTTTCCCCCTCTGCAAAGTTAGAGAGCTTAAAAATACAATTTATTAATAAAATTCATTGAAAGCACTGGTCTCTCAGAGGACTTCTAGTCATCAGATGAAAGACTAAATTCTGCTTAGTCAACTACTCACTAGTTTCATCCTCGCCCACACTGTAACAAAAACACTCAGAACCCCCCTAAAATTGCCTTTATCTAGAAAAAAAATCTATTAAATAGCATAATCAGATAGAGCAAAGAGTGGAGCAAATAGGAAATCCCATACCCCTTATAATTGTGATATTGTATTTTATATATTCTATAATTCTGTAACACTCAAGCTATTTTGTACTGATATTGCCCCCCCTCCCCAGACTAGCTGGCTAAGCTGTACATCCTTCTCATCTGCTCTGGTGTGACACTGGGCCAAAGACTTGGGCTTACTCCATAGGTTTCTGCCTCATAACTGTTCAGAACAGCCTATCTTTATGCTGACTTCTGCTGAATCAGGATAGTATGCAGTATATTCATGCTAACGGTGAAGGTTACATCAATGGTATGACTGACCATCGTAGGGACCAAGATACAGGACCAAGACACACCGGACAATTTACCTGATTTGGATAGCACTTTATTATCATCTCTTTATACATCACCTCTATATGACTGGTTATATAAGGGGTCGAGGTCTTCAATTCCTAACTGGAGTTCAGCTTTATTGTGAGACTGACTATCTCAAACCAATTTTTTTTTTCAGCACCTCAGCTAATAAATTTCCACCATACTACATTGATTCATTACATATTCTTAGCCAGAAGTAGTAGATATTCACAGGAAGAGCTCTAACAGGGCAAACTTTGGAGAGTATTGTCCGAGATTTGACATAAGAGGGATTTATAAAGTGAATAAAATATGATCAGCGTCTTCTCTTTGCTCCACCCTTAATCAGATCAGGGGTTTGAGATCTGACACCCAATCATCCCCTCTGAAGCCATGGTGGTTCCTGGCATTGGAGATCAAGTGATGATTTGTGGGTAATTAAACAACCCTAAGGTGACAGAAGGATGTAGAATGTAGGGGCTAGGCAGTTATGACAAAGCACTTGAAGTCCCAGAATAGGTAAGCTATTTTCTGCTGCTGTTGCTGCTACTTATTGATTGAGCCAGGTCTCCTACTTTATCCCCCTTATAGCAGCTTAAAATCCTTGGCAGACATAACTCAGCCCAGGCACCCCATCCTCTAGCCCACTCTACCACCATTGGTTCCCTGGTGCCATCCTGGGGTCCTTTCCTGGTAGCCTTCTTTCCATGCAATTAGCTCACAATGGTGGTGGTGGTGGTGGTGGTGATGACATTTCAAGGAGCGTGTCAGGGATAGGCTCACAGTGATGGGGTTAATGCTGATTGAGTCTCGTTCAAAGAATTGATTGGTGATGGTTCAAATGATGGTTCAAAATGATTCCATTCTAAGGAAACAAGTCTTATTGTAAGAGCACATTGTAACAAAGTAGTACAGTAAGTAATTAAGGTAAGGTGTAGTAAGTAAAGCTAGTGAGAGAGTGAAGAGAGTGATTAAGATATTGTGAGAGAGTAAAGCAAATGTGGGGGGGTAGGGGATCTCAGGAATGCTTTTTATCTTGCTTAGCTACTAAGGAAGGGAGTAATTTGTTTGGGCAGTTATTGCCCTGTGTCTCCAGGGACCTGATGTCACTTTACCCATGGTCCACTGTTTGGCTAGGGTGGGGGGAGGCATGCCAGACTGCAATGTAAATAAGATGCTAATTATATCATAAATTTCTTTGGGCCACTTTATGTCACTTTTGCTCTTTTCTCAGCAGACTGCAAAGGAGGGCAGTGAGTATGGAAACTGAGCATTGTTTGCACCCAGTCCTGTGTGACTGGGAAACTGAATGTTTACAGGTCAGTGGATCACAACCAATGACAGAGATTATGTCTAAAGATTGATATGAAAGGTAGCCGCATTCTAATCAACTAGTTATTTCTATGTTTTTTTGACTGCATGCAGCCATTTGGCAAGGTCCATGAGACATTTCAGTCCGAATCATCAGAGGATGAGGGGATATATATTCCTATACATTCCAAATAATGTCATAATAAAGAAATGGAGGGAAGAATGAAGAAATGAAACTGCCAAGTCCTTCTCTGAAAGGGAGGCAATACCTGGGTGATGTCAGCCCTTTTCCCACCACTCTCACCCCACCATCCAGAGGTCTTCCCAGAGAATTCTTGGCCATAACGCAGAGGTGCAGGTCAGACCACTCGAGGAAACTCTTCTTAGGTTGACTTTCTGAATTTTTTCATCTTAATTTTTATTTGTAAAGGTTCAACCCAAGCTAAAGTGCCACCACAGAACTTGCTAGGCAGAGGCCTCCGGGAGCCAAAGATACCACTCTCCGCCTTGCCCGAAGCAAATTAAAACTAATCTTTTTCATTAAAATTTTTTTGTTGTTTTTTGCTTCGACTTTTGGCCAGCTTTGGAGTTGTCTAGAATTTGTAAACAAGGAAGAGAAGTCTTCTCCAGCCATCCTTGTGAGGGGAAGAAAAAAAAAACAAACTGGGGGGAAAGGGGACTAGAATCCTAGGATCCTGAGGGAAGGTTTTAAAAAATATTTCCCCCAACACACGGAGATTTACCCACTGGAGGCGGAACGGAAGGAAAATGAAAGTACTGGTGCTAAGGATCCTGGGAAATCGTATTTCTTCCCTGTTTGGGAGACAGAGACAGAGACTTGCAAGAGTCTGAGAATCTTTCCGGAAATGACGGGAGAGGACCAGAATGAGTAGGTGGTAGCCAATGTGTCCCAAAACAGCTACGTCATCAGTTCTCTTTCCATCGAAGCCTTCAACGGAATCAGAATTTAAGCTGAGAGGAAAGGTGTATGTCTGTGTTTTCATTTTTTTAAAAATCTAGGGGCCTTATAACTTCAGAAAATGTATTTGGAAAATTGTTACTAAAAGAAAAAAAAAATTTTTGAGAAAAGAAGCAAAACACGGAGCAATTAATAATCACCTTCCTCTCATCACTTACACACACTCCTTTCTCTCTGTGTGAGACAGGCACCCATTTCTTAATTTTGTCTTATTCTATTAAACCCTGCATCTAATAGATTTGAACTTAATTCTCATAAACCCTTTTGTGTTGTGTTTGTATTGGGTTGACCCTTGTTGTGTGTAACCTGCTGCCTCTTAATGTTATGAAGGTGTGGAACAAACTCTTTTTCGAGATCCTCAGCCAGGTCCAGTCTTTTCAAAGTATGTGTCTTCTAGGTCTCCTGCTCTTTGTCCTCTTCTTCCCCTATATTATTTTACTTATTGATCTCAACATTCATAGATTTAATTACTATCATTATGCTAGTTTTGATTCTCAGACCTACTTATCCTGCCCTAACATCTCTGCTGACCTCCAATCTTGCATCTCCAACTGCCTTTCAGACATATCAAACTAGATGTCCAGTAAACATCTTAAACAGAACCTATCCAAAACTCATCTTTTCCCTGAGCCCTCCTCCCCACTCCACATTCCTTATTGATGTAGATGGCAACACTATCTTCCCAAATGTCCAGGAAAAGACAGTACCTCTGAGATAAGGGCTTGTTGACTCCTTTTCAGGCTGATTTTCTCATTTGTTGTCCATCTGCCACTCAGTTCTCACCTGTGGCTCCAAGAAACTGGAAAATGTGTGGCAGCCTACCCTGGTAAACCATGTGGGCGGGTGGACTAAACCAGGTTGAGGTTATTGGGCCAGGTATCTACCCCAGGCAATTGAAAATTTCCCACCAGTCATGTGAATACTCTTTTCCTCCCTCCTCCTCCCAGGATCAGAACAATTTGTTTAGAGATTGGTTAGACATCAAAGCCAAGGTCATCCACTGAATCCCAGTTATCTTGAGAGCACAAGACTTGAAGGACTTGAATGGAAAAGAGAGTGAGATGAATGACTTGATAGGACTGCCTAACTCACATCTCTTTGGGTTCTCTTAGAGTTTGAAAGGAAGTTACTAACCAGAGGGCAACACCATCGTCCTAGGCCCTCAGGCTCTCAGGCTCTCAACCTAGGATTCATGTTAGATTCCTTATTGTTTGTCACCCACCATATCTAAGTTATTGCCAAGACCTGTGGCTTTCACCTTTGCAACATCTCTGGAATATGCCTTTTCTTCTCTGACACTGCTACCACACTAATCCAGACCCTCATCATCTCACATCTTAATTATTGCAATAGCCAGCAATCTCTCTTCGCTCCTGGCCACTCTCCATTCAACCACCAGAGTGATTTTCCTAAAGTACAAGTCTGAATATGTCACTTCCCATCTTAATAAACTCTAGTGGCTCTTATCAATTCCAGGATCAATCACAAAATGCTCTTTTGGTCATTCAAAGCTTTTTGTATCCTAGACCTATTCTCTCTTTCTAGTCTTCTCTCACCTTACTCCTCATCATGTACTCTTCAGTTCAGTGACATTGGCCTCCTTGCTGTTCCAGAAACAAGACCCTCTGTTTCTTGGCTCCAGACATTTTCTCTGGTTGTCCCCCACACCTGGAATGTTCTCCCTCTTCTCTGCCTGCTGATTTCCCTAGTTTCCTTTAAGCCTCAACTAAAATTCTGACTTTTACAGGAAGCCCCTCATTTCTAATGCTTTCCCTCTATTAATTATTTTCTATTTATCCTGTATGTCAATTGTATATATTTGCATACTGTCCTCCATTAGCTTGTGAGTGTTGGAGGGCAGGGACCATCTTTTTTTCCTTTTCTTTTTTTATACCCTTACCTTCTGTCTTAGAACCAATAGAGTGGTAAGGGCTATAAGGGTATAGGGGTTAAGTGACTTGCCCAGGGTCACACAGCTATTAAGTGTCTGAGGTCAGATTTGAACCTAGGACCTCCTGGCTCTCAATCCACTGAGCCACCCAGCTGCCCCCAGGGATCATCTTTTTTTTTTAACCTCCTTTCCTGTATTCAGCACTTGGGACAATGCCTGGGACATGATATAGGCTTAAATAAATGTTTTGATTGATTGGGATAGTTCTAGTAACCACATAGGAGTGACTTTTCCTAGTGTTTATGCACTAGGTTTTGGGCTTCTAAACCCTCCAGCTTCATTGTAATGTTGGATCTCTGCTGGGAGCCATCAGATCACGATGACAGAGTCACACGTGGTAGCTGGTGAGACCTCACAGAGTGGTCCTTGGCGAGATGTGATTGCCCCTTTTAAACATGACCTCTTTCATCAATGCCCCTTACCTATGAATTGACATGATTATTATTCCCCCTAGTCACAAAAGAAATAATGCAAGAGCAAAACACCTGTACCCTAATTCTCCAAAACATCACCAAAAGATCAGACCCTTAAACCCAATCCCAAAAAGACTATCATGGGTTAACTTTTACTTACGTACATAATTCCCAGCAAAACTGCAGCTATAGGCCAAGCCCAGAACTTCCCCATTCACAGAAGCCTATTCTCAAGAAGTCAGCACACAAATCAAACAAAGAGGCCCAATCGATAAGTACAAGTACATCAAGCTTCAGTATGCCTCAGTGACCCAGGAACTCCCTAGAAGCCACCAGTCTAAATCTGAATTGTGTTTCCAGACCCCTCAGCCTCCGATGATATGATTGTTGAATTGTCTTCTAAGAACTGCTGATTAATTATTCCATTTTGTTAAAAGCAATACGTAATTTTCCTTGATTGTTTGTAAGCTCAAAACTTCTCACAGGGTAATGAGAAAATTAAGCTGTGACAAAATCATTTATCTTGTGTGCAACCTTTATTCTGTCTGTAATCACAATACAAAAATATAGAAAGTTAATCAAGTGATTTGTTAAAAGTTAATGTATCACTTTTCCAATTATCTCTCTTTGATTTTTGTGTATCTGCATGCCAAGAAAATGGGTATAAAAATAAAGATCAGACATCAGGATAGTGGAGCAGCTATCAGGTACAAAACAATCCTATGGCTGTTATGATTAAGCTGTCTTCCATTTGTTATTTTTGTTGACTGATTGTTCACCACCAGTCGGGATACCCTGGAGTCGTGGGCAAGGGTGGACTTTGCCCGTGACAGATCTCTAACTTCGGTAAGAAATCATCCTCAAAAGTTGTTGGGTTGTTTTTTTTTTTCATGGCTATAAAAAAGCAGGAAATTAGAAAGCCATTTAAAGTTTACTGCTTCAGACAAGGTGAGAGGAGGGTTGGAGGGAGGGAATAAACATTTACTTAGCTCCTACCATGTGCCAGGCACTAAGCACTTTAACTTTGTGGCAGGGATTAAGTGACTTGTCCAGAGCCTCACAGCTAGTTAGTGTCTGATACTGTTTTTTTTTTTCCACTCAAGTCTTCCTGACTTCAGACCCATCACTCTCTCCATTGTGACAGGAACCTAAAATAGTAACCATTGAGAAATGCATTGGTAAATATGTAACCAGATCTTGGGGGGGGTGGAGGGGCGGGGAGGATTTCATCTAACATTTTTAAGTTTATTTTGCACTATTAACATTTTCTTTTTCACTTTCTGAAGTTTAGTTAATCAACAAAATAATAAACCAAGGCCTGATTTGTAGCCTCTGCTGATTTGCAAGGTGTTAAATCATAGTGAGTGAATTTCATTCATAGTGAAAATTTGCTCACATTCACTCATGGTGAAAATTTAATAATTAGCTCTTGTGAACTTATTCAACTGGCTCCAACACACTCTTGCACACATAATATATAAAGGGCATCACTCTTCTTGGTCCAGAGTTAAATATAACCTATTCTGCCCTCAAAGAACTTGCATTTCTACTGGAAATGTCTGATTTGTATTACATAATGCGCTCTCTTCAGCCCCTGAAAGACCCATGAGAAAGATACATGGGGGTAACCTAATTTTTCCCCCAGAGTAATTCACAACATTAAAAATACTGTGGGTAAACGTGATGTAAATAAGTTTATATAATCAAATAAGTTAACATGAAAAACCCTTTGTAAACCTCAAAGTGCTATATAAATGCTAGCTATTATTATTATGACAGGGTTCCTTCCCTCAACAAAATTACAGCTGTTAAAACTTATTCTGAATTTTAAGTTTACTTGATATCAAATCCTTCGTTAGGAAAATTTTACAATATTCCCAGGAGCAAAGTTTGTTGCAGTATCTGTCATTTCCTTCTGGCAAAATTGTAGTATAGAAAAATTAATATCTTGCTAAGTTTGTAAATAGGAAACCTGAAGAGTCAAGAACAAATCCCTTTCAAAATAAAGTGTTTGGCATTCAATGCTTGAAAATGGAAAAGAAAATGAAAATTAAGTGCAAGTGATTTTAGAATCATGTGATTATTTTTTACTTCATAGTTCTAATTTTAACATTCTTTGAATCAGAGAGGCATGTCTTAGGCTAGGGTAAGAGTCAGGAACACATGAGTTCAAATCCCATTTCTGACAAATACTGGCTATGTATCACTTAACTACTCAGTGTTCTAAGCCACTCTCTAACACTATTAATTATAAAAGATTTTGGACCTGTATTAGGAGAGGAAGTCTCCCCCTTCTCCCCAGAAGAGTCTATAAAGCTCCCAGGAGTTATTGGACTCCCTAGGTAAGACTTATAGGACAGAAAAGTAGCACTATAGGGAGGTGACATTTTTTAGCAGCAAAGGAGGTGAAAATTTTTATCCCACATTAAAGAGGAAAAAGAGCAGTCCCTCAGAGGCCTTTAATGGGGTATAGGTTTTCTCTCCCCACCAAACATGGAGGTCCTTGGCAGATAGGCAAAGTAACACTAAATAAATGATTGTACAGGAGAATTCTCTGTTACCTGTGAAGACAATTAGTTACAATACAAAAGGGTCATCTTCACTGTAGTCTGGATATTCCTGGTGCTGCTCTTATCATTCCAAAAACTGATCCTTCCAAATTATGTGGTGATGGTGATTGGGGGAAGCAAAGCCTAAGATTTCTGGTCTTCTTTCTCTCATACTGTCAGGCCCTTCAGGGAACTGTTACATTGTTTTGTTTTGTTCTTCAAATTACCTTTTCTGTTTTCATTTTTCTTTTTCTCCTTCATTGCTGCCACTATCAGGATCCTTACAACCTTGATGCATCATTTAAGTGTCCTCCAGAGCAATATGCTAATCCTGTGTTGGTGAACCTATGGCACATGTGCTAGAGGGGGGACTGCTCCCCTCCCCCTCTCCATACACTGTGCAACTGAGGACATTTTTCATATCACTTGCCCCTCTGCCTAGAAGCCCAATGGGAGTGCTTCCTCCCTCTCCTGTCCAGGGTAAGGCAGGGGGCTCCCATGAGGCATGAGAGTTGTAGTTTGGGCACTTAATCTCTAAAAGGTTCATCATCACTATCCTAATCCCTTCATTCAAGTTATGCTAGTTTTTCCTTAAAGAATATTCAAACTGACCTTGATATTTGATTAGATATTGACATCACTTCCTAGTTGCCTGAGGATGAAGCAACCTATTCAGGAGTTTGGCTGGAGGACTGTGATGTGGAAGCAGCTCAAAGGGATTCAATTAAATCTATCAATTAAATTTATATCAATTAAATCTATCAAATTAAATATCAATTAAAGCTATCAATTGATTTACAACTTATCATGAATCCCTTTTGAATATCCTTCCCCTGCTTTGATTAAGTAAATCTCCTTTTGATAATTCTTGAATGACTTATGTCCTAATCTAATTTCTATGTTGAACCCAAACTATGAGGAGACTAGCCTAATTCAAGTTTACACTAGGACACATGGTTTTTGAAATTATTTTTTAAGGTCCATGTAAAGGTGTTTTTTTTTTCTCTTCCTGATATTTAAAAGAAAATCCAGTCATTATTTCAATAAATGAATTTAGTTTCATCTGGCTTCATCTCAAAAAATTACTATATTTCTGATTTGGAACTATTTTATTAAATAAGACATAAGTATAAATAGGTATCACCATTTGACCTAGGAACCAAACACAGCATACATTTTTCTATACATTTAGATAGTCAAATGTTTTGTTCCTGAGAATTAAATATGCATGATCTAAAAAAAGAACTCACTCACTTTCAAGCCACGGACTCTAAAATTCTTGAGTTCTTCACCTTGTTTCTCCCTCTGAAACATATATTGATAAAATATTCTCAAATATTTATTTTCAAAGTTTTTTTCTTCCCTAGAAAACATTGCAGAATTCCCCCAAATCTACTCAATACAACTGTCTTCAGTAAAGTAAACATGAAAAGATTCTGGAATGAACCCTAAAAATGTTTCTTCTCTGATAAACTAAAAATGTCAGAATTGAAGATTCTTCTTGGAAGAGAATGTTGGGTATTTTACTGCTCAATTCCTTACAGTTAGTATGTTAGCTAACAGCTAATGCTTATGAATGTATACTCATGTAATGAGAATCTGAGAAGACTATGGAACCCTGTAGGTAGACATAACAGTGATGTCATAGACCCTTGAGGGAAACTTCTAGAAGTGAGACTCTGTTCATAACTGAGATTAAACCGGAACGAGGCTTATTGAATAAAGTGGGATCCAACAAGAATGTAAGACAGAGTACAATCACTTGTGATCAATCCATCACAAAGGAAATCAAAAGCTTAACCACCCAAAACTTCAGAAAATTTTGACAATAAGTAGCCTAAGGAATAATACCAAATTGAAATCACCAACTGTGACAATGGAAGAAAGTAATGAACATGATCAACCTGTTTCAGCAGGGAGGCAAGAAATGAGAAGAAGAAGGAAACCTTCCCAACCAATGGTAGATAAATGCCAGCAAACAGATGTCACTGAGAAAAAGAAACATCTGACAGGTTCACAACAGGCAACACCAAAACCTGTCATGAGCCATGGTAATGTACATGAAAGCAAAGGAAAGCATTCTAAAGAATGTGATAAAGTCAGATTGTCTTCTCAGCTTCAACAAACCTGGCAGAGGAGAAAACATGGACAAGAAGTAGCAGATAAATCCCAGCAGACAGAGGAATGTAAAGTAGGGAAAAAAAAACCGGTAGTAAAGAAGGAAGAAATTCTACCCCCAAAATCTGAATCTGAGTGTGAACAAGCTGCTCAACCATCTAAAGAACATGAAGTTCCATTATCCAGACGCCCAAGCCATTCCTTGATAAACAGATCTCAGCAGACAAGTTGCACTGGAGATTGGGCTCTCATGGCCTACTATGGCATGTGCCGAGAAATGATAATGGTGGATAAGTGGCAGCAGACTGGCATGAGTGAGGCAGAGTTCCTGGTACTTTCTAAGCCTGGAAGCAAAAAGGATTCAGTATGTCAGCCAGAAGATAGTGTGGAATCTAAAGCAACACCAAGAACATCCCGAGAAAGTTCTGCTGGCAAAACTGCCCCTGCTCCCAAAAGTTCTACTGCTAGCAAAACCTTCTCTCCTCCAGGAAGCGCCAAAGTCTTCTCTCCCCAGGGAAGCACTGAAGCTGCTACTCCTCCCAAAAGTGCTACTGCTAGTAAAACTTTCTCTCCTCCAGGAAGTGCCAAAATCATCTCTGCCCAGGGAAGTACTGAAGCTGCTAGAATTTCTTCTACCCAGGCAAGCGCTAAGGGTAGCAAAACAGTGTCTCTCCAAAAAAGTGTTAGCAGAGCTTTCTCGTCCCCAGGAAGTGTCAAAGCCCAGGGAAGTACTGAAGCTGCTAAAATTTCATCTTCCCAGGCAAGTCATAGGGCTAGTAAAGCCTCAGCTATTGAACCCCCTGAAGAATCTGGCTCTGCAATAAGAAAGACTTCTATTGTTAAACTTGAATCTTTTGACAAAAAGGCTCCTATTGATCTAGAGTCTCCTGCTTTGGAAACAGAATTGCCTCCTGAGGAAGAAGCTCCTCTTGAGGATGTAAAAGTAGAGGCCTCTCCCTTGGAAGAGGCTTTCCTTGAAGTAGAGTCTGCCCCTGAGAAAGAAGCTGAGGTGGTAGAACCTCCTTCTGAGGAAGTAGAGGCTGCACCTGAGGAAGAAGTTCCTCTTGAAGTAGAGCCTCCTTCTGAGGAAGTAGAGGCTGCACCTGAAGAGGAAATTCCCCTTGAGGAAGGAGAGGCTGCCCCTCAGGAATTAGAGGCTGCCCCAGAGGAAGAAGCTCCTCTTGAAGTAGAGACTGCCCCTGAGGAGGAAGCTCCTCTTGAGGAAGTAGAGGCTGCCCCTCAGGAAGAAGCTCCTCTTGAGGAAGTAGAGGCTGCCCCTCAGGAAGAAGCTCCTCTTGAGGAAGTAGAGGCTGCCCCTGAGGAAGAAGCTCCTCTTGAGGAAGTAGAGGCTGCCCCTGAGGAAGAAGCTGGGGAACTAGAGTCTGTTCCTGAGGAAGGAGAGGCTGCCCCTGAAGAGGAAGCTCCTCTTGAGGAAGGAGAGGCTGCCCCTCAGGAATTAGAGGCTGCCCCTGAGGAAGAAGCTCCTCTTGAGGAAGGAGAGGCTGCCCCTGAGGAAGAAGCTCCTCTTGAGGAAGGAGAGGCTGCCCCTGAGGAAGAAGCTCCTCTTGAGGAAGGAGAGGCTGCCCCTGAGGAAGAAGCTCCTCTTGAGGAAGGAGAGGCTGCCCCTGAGGAAGAAGCTCCTCTTGAGGAAGGAGAGGCTGCCCCTGAAGAAGCAGCTCCTCTTGAGGAAGGAGAGGCTGCCCCTGAGGAGGAAGCTCCCCAAGAAGAGACTGCCCCTCAGGAAGAAGCTGGGGAACTAGAGTCTGTTCCTGAGGAAGGAGAGGCTGCCCCTGAGGAAGAAGCCCCTCTAGAAGAAGGAGAGGCTGCCCCTGAGGAAGCAGCTCCTCTAGAGGAAGAAGCTGCCCCTGAAGAAGCAGCTCCTCTTGAGGAAGAAGAGGCTGCCCCTGAAGAAGCAGCTCCTCTTGAGGAAGAAGAGGCTGCCCCTGAGGAGGAAGCTCCCCAAGAAGAGACTGCCCCTGAGGAAGAAGCTCCCCAAGAAGAGACTGCCCCTGAGGAAGAAGCTCCTCTTGAGCCACCAGAAGAAACACCTCAAGATGAGCTAGAGCAACCCCCTGCTGAAATGGAGAGTTCTCAGACAGAAGTTCCTTCTGATTTACCGCCTCCTGAAACAGCTGAGTGAGGAAGAGTCCCCAAAAAGGAATCATAGTATCAAGTTAAAATTTAAGCACATACCTTAGAAAAGGGTAGGGCCCTGAAAGTATCAAGGGGAATTGTCAAAGGAAAAGGAAACATCACAATTGGAGTACATATTGGAAAAATGAATAATAAAAAAGGAAAGCGGTTTAAAATTTCTTGTGTTATTGCCGCTAAAAATAAGATTAGAGTAAAGAAAAGACCTATTTTTAAAATGAATCATATATGTTAGAAGTCATTACTCAAAATGTCTTTTTAAAAAATGAGCCCTTTCTAGAACAGTGCCAAGCTCATAGTAGGTGCTTAATAAATATTTGTTGAATTAAATTTGTCAAATTCTATTGGAAAGGCTATATTTAACACTATGACTTCATCCAGGCTTTCTTTGAGTTTGTTTTGCTATTATACAAAGCAGGAAGGATATTCATTTTTAATTGGTATTGGTTTTAGAAATTATAGCTTTCTTTGAAAATCTTTCACCATTCCTTATAATTTTCATTTTCGCAGTTAAAGTTCTAGAACTTTGTATAATTCATCATACTTTTATTCTCCTTCCAACTCTTACAAGTTGGATATTTCTTTATTCTGCCTTTATCACATTTTCCATATACTCTTCTACACTTTACACTTGAAATTTTGACTAGGGTTAAGTGAATACATAGTTCCATTACAAAACTTTTATTTCCTATGAAGCTGGCCATAAATATTTCACCAAAAGAATTTGTTGAGGGTAAAGGGAAAAATAATAAATTGCCCAGAGGTCAAACATCATTTTAGAGGTTTGTTTGTTTTTAAAAGAATATTTTGTGTCTGAATTCTTTTGTATCTTACCATAGAATATAATAAAGTTTTGTCTTTGCTGCTTTTTATTTTTTTAAACCCTTACTTTCTGTCTCAGAATTGATACTGGGTATCTGTTCCAAGGCAGAAGAGTGATAAAGACTAGGCATTTGGTGTTAAGGGACTTGCTCAGGATCACAAACCTGGTCTCCAGGTCTGGCTCTCTGTCCAGTGAGAAACCTAGCTGCACATCATAACTACTTTTTTAAATGTTAGTTTGTTTTTTTAATGATTCACTCAGAACACAAGGAATAAAATAGAATTGAGTTTCTGAATGGTTCACCTAAAGTTCTATAGGTTTTTCTTGGCATGGTTTGTGTGAATATAAATTATGTAACAAAGTGGGATAGAGTATAAATATAGGTCTTTTGACAGAAAACATGTCCAAAAGCTTGGAGAAAAAAGCAAAAGTTCCAGTAACTATAAGGTAACTGGACAATGGAGCAAAGAGGAAAATTTTAGTTTCCTTAGAAATCAGGGAACCTTTTGGGTTTGGTTGGCTATTAAAACTTTAAGTGTACCAGAACTGTTTTTAAAATAAAAATTGAAAAGAAAGCAAATTATGTTGAAATATATAGAAAGACTTGAAACCTTTGGAACACAAGATCTAACCCTACAAAAATACCCCAAGAGAATTTGATAGCACGTTCAAAAAAAGGGTATGAGGTCAGATTGATTATATATCATTTTTATTGATCCTATTTACAATTGATTTTGTCCTGTAACTGCCTAAGTCATAGTTCTTTGACTCTGAATTTAGTTTGGAAATTCAGCTGGTCTGTAATGAGTTAACTTTAGAAATCCAGTTCTCTTGCTGTTTTATTCTTGCATCAAGGAAATCTGCTATCCTTGAAGGATATAAATTGTCACTGGGAAATCTGACCTACTGCATTTAAAACACGAAGGATATCTGGTTTGCTATCCAAAGAAATCTGGTCCATTATCTCTAACTTTACAGTTAGACTCAACCAGTGAATTTTTCTTAGTCACAGAAGGAAAAGAGGGGGTTGTTGCTAACTTCTCATTCCTAGTTTGTAATCAATCCTATTGTCCCCAGAGCCTCGACTCACTAACCAGTCTTGTCCTCACCCCCATGATACTGCCAACCCTATAACTGATTATATTCTTTCCCCAACTAAGAAGTCCTGCTCTTTGTTCTATATTCCCCAAAAACCATAAAAAAAAAAAAGAGCTGTCCTTCTGTTTGGGGTTCTTGGCTTAAAACAGAGGCAACCATTGACCTGCTTTATTAGGGGGTCTGTGCCCTGCCAATAAACTGTTATCTTCCTTGAAGATGTACCTCAATCTGCCTCTTGAATTTTATTCACAATAGATAATAAACAATAAATTAATCTAATTTAAGTGATTGATATGTGAAAGAACTGCAGGGCAGAAGACCTTGGTCAGGGTGCACAAATGCCTTTCTATAAAGAAACCTAAAATAGTTTGGATGAACTCTACATTTTTTAAAATTTTTTTACCTTCCTTCTGTCTTAGAACCAAGTCCTGGTTCCAAGGCAGAAGAGCAAAAAGTGCTAGGTTAAGTGATTTGCCCAGAATCACACAGTTAGGAAGTGTCAGAGGTCAGATCTGAACCCAAGATCTCCTATGTCCAGGCCCAGCTCTCTATTCACTAGCTGCCCATGAACTGTAATCTATCAGCATATAAAGGCATCTCAGAAATTTGATGAAAGAAATATAACCTTAGGGAGTAATCTTTCTAAGATGCAAATTCTAGAGGAAAAACATGGATGGGTGAGAGAAAGAGAGATAAAACATATATAAGGTGTAATATTAAGAATATTCATGTAAAAATCTTTCTTAACAATAGCAATATTTTATTTCTCTGGATAATTCTATACTTAATGATATAGTGGAAATTCTATACCTAAATAATGAAAAAGTAATGGAGATAGAATGTAGAATCCAGCCTATGATAATTGCTAAGCTAGAGATATGAAATTATTTTGGGATATTAATTAGTATTGTGAATGAAAAATCCCCCACCCCCTTATATTAGGATTAGCTTTTAATGTTAGCAGTAGTATTGAGTTAAGTAATGATCTTAGTAGGCCTTTTGTGATTATTTTAGTACAAGTTTTAACTGCTTTAATATAGCTAATAATTGTTAGCATAGGCCTCAGTTTCAGCCTTATAGCCTTCAATTTGCTATATCATGCACCCTCAACAAGCATGTTCTTGAACTTGGGACTTGGTCTTCATTAGCATAGAGGCTTTTGCCTCCCTTAAAAGCCTTTTGTATACATCCTAGTATATATCATCAGGCTTTTGCCCTGGCAAAGGGCCTGGCACCTTCTCCTCACCCTGATCATTTTAGTATACATCATCCTTGATATTATCAGGCTTAGAAAGTAGGTTTCAGGGTCACCAGCTCCCCCCTTGCCTATCAAATGACTTCTACCAATGAAAAGTATTTCCTGATTACTTCAACCAATCCACATCTTTCTCTTTTTATCACTGTCCTGAATTATTTTTAAACTGGTATATAAGATATCTAATTCTTTGGACATAAAAGAAGTCCTCTCTCACAAGGCTTGGGGTCTTTTGGTCTTAACCAGAAGTCTGGCTTTATTGTAAGACAGGCCTTCTCTCAATAAACCTATTTCTTAAACTAAATAAATCAATAAACCTATTTCTTTTTGGCTTGGAGACTTTGTTTTATTTGCATTCCTGTGCTTAGAAATTATGCAACAGTATTAATGGGGAAATCATTTGGACTTTGGGCATTATTTGCACACTAGAGAAAGATGAAATATATAGATATTTTTTAATAATGCCAATGGGTGCCAAATTTCTGAGAAAGGCAAATTTCAGAGCCCATCTTCCTACTAAGCATAGTACTGAGTTTAACAGGAACTGATGTAGGAGACATCCATTGGTGAAATAATTTTCATTACCAGATCCAGTTAAATTTTACAAATATTTATTAAGCATCTGCTATACACTAGGCACTATGCTAGACATTGGAGATACAAAGACCAAAAAACAAAATAGGCAGTATACCATTCAGTTTTCTCAGTTATTGTCAAACTCCAGGAAAAAATCCCAAAACATCTGCACATATGAACACCATTTTCTCTTCTCCAACCCATTTCTCAATTCTTTGCAATCTAGCTTCTGATCTCTTCTCTCAATTGAAAAAGATCTCTCCAAGAACTTCTTAATTGGTAATTAGAATGGCCTATTATTCTTAGCTGTCATCTTTCTTGGCATTATTGAGCATCCCTTCCTCTGGCATATGCTCTGTCAGCTTTCATGACACTGCTCTTACCTGGTTTTCCTCCAATTTGACTTCTTTCCTATTGTCTTTGATTGATCTTTATCTGTGTCCAACCACAAGTCCTAAGAATCTGAAAAGATATTTTTCTGGCCATTTTTTGTTTCCTTTCTTTATTCCCTTCTACATTATTTTCATCAGCTCCTATAGTTTCAATTATCATTTTTTATGTCAACTCCAAGATCTACATATGCAGCTCTAGTCTCTTCCCTAAATTCTAGTCACACATTATCAGCTGTCTGTTGAATATTTCTAACTGCCAGAAGCACCTCAACATGTCCAAAAAGAAACTGAAAACCTATCACTCTAAATTTCCTTAGAAAGTTCACTACCTGTGTCATCCTTGACCCAGCCCTCTTCCTTATTCCATGTTCATATCCAGTTGTCAATTTTTATTGATTCTGTCTGCAAAACAGGACTTTTAGCCATTGCCTTCTTTTCATTCATAAAGCTAGCGCTCTACTTCAGGCTATCAATTCTTACCTGGACTATTGCAATAGTTTCCTAATCAGACTTCCTAATTCTATATTTTCTATTTCCAGCCCATCCTCCAGCCAGCTAAGAAAATAATCTCAAAGCAAAAATCCGACCTCTAGGACACTGCTGTTCTTTCCTTAACACATTCAGTCCTTAGCTGACAGTTTTTCTCTCCTCCCCAAATCCTGCCCTTATACTACAGAACTTTAACATACATTTCCCTCACAAACCCTAATCTCACAGTCCCTCAACTTATCCATTTCACATGATCTACACCCCAACTCAGCCATACACAAAGATGGTCAGAGCCATCAACCACAAATGATCTACTTCCAAACACCGAAGAAAAACAACTACTTGATTATATGGGTCCAGGGGGATATGACTGGGGATGTAGACTTTAAATGATCATCCTAGTACAAACATCAACAATGGAAATAGGTTCTGATCAAGGACACATATAAAACCCAGTGGAATTGTGCCTCGGCTTCGGGAAGGGGTGCAGGGAGGGGAGGAAGGGAAAGAATATGATTCTTGTAACCAAGGAATAATGTTCTAAATTGACTAAATAAAATTTTTTTTAAAAAGGAAAAAAATTATCTATTTCCATATTCATGAAATTTGTAATTCCCTTATCTGGTCATTATCTATTGTCATTCTACCTTTCCCTCTGTCTGGCAACCTCAAACCTTGTTCCTTTTCTATGTGTTGTCCAATCTCTTCATTACTCATCTCCCTTATACTAGCTTCACTTACTCTCCTCTTGAGTCCCTTGCTACCTTGTCATATTGATGATGCTGCCCTGCCAAGCCCCTGCTTTGGATCTCTCTGCTTTGGTCCTACACACATGCTTCTGATTGAAACTGGGGAAAATCACAAAGTCCAGTACAAAATTATATTACATAACTTCAATTTGACTCGTACTGCTTCAAGGCATTTAGTCAATAAACATTTATGAAGGACCAACTATGTGCTAGGTTCTGTGATAAGCCCTGGGAATACCAAGAAAGGCAAAAGACAGTCCTTGCTTTCACAGAGCACACAATAATGGCAGAGACAACATGTAAACCAATTTAGTATGAACAAGTTATTTCCTAGGGAAATAATTAAGAGAGATTAAGAAAGGATTCCTGTAAAAAGTGAGATTTAATCCAGGACTTAAAGGAAATCTGGGAAGCCAGGAGGTCAAGCCAAAAAGGAAGAGGATTACAGGCATGTAATGAATGAAAATTCATTAGGCATGAAAATACCTAGATTTTAGAGACAGAGTTCTTGTTTGAGGAACAACAAGGAGGCCAGAATCACTGGATCAAAGTGTATGCTAAGGAATGTAAGGTGCAAAAGACTGGAAGGTAGGTTATAAATAGCTTTGAACTCCAAATGAGTCTTTGTTAGTTGATCCTAAAGGTGAAAGGGAATCCTTGGAGTTTTTTTGACTAGAAGGTGACATAGTTGGACTTGCACTTTGGTGACTGAGTGAAGGATGGACTGGAGTAGGGCAACTTGTGACAGGTAAAACATTGAATAAGCTATTGCAAAAATAGCCTAGGAAAGAAGTGATGAAGGCCTCCACTGGAGGGGTGAAAGTGTCAGAAGAGAGAAGAGAATGTTTTTGAGAGGTGTTCCAAAGGTGAAGTTGACAGTCTTTGACAACAGATTGGATGTGGGAAGGTGAGAATATTGCAGTAGAGGATGACACCTAGGTGATTTGGGAATTGAATGAAACACACTGACTCCATCTTGTGACTCAATTCTGAATCTAGCTCAATTCCCTTTCTATTCAATTATGAGTCTAGTCTAGTTTCTGCCTTGTGATAAAATTTTATTCAATTGTGAGAACTCTAAGAAAATTTGATTGTGTTATTTGAACCTACCTCTGCATTATACATTAAACATCTCAAGTAAACTATAGGACTTATTTGTATCCAGGGTCGTTGAACTGACTGGAGAGGCCATTATGCCTGTTTGCTAATAAACTGTATAGCTTAGATCGTTTCCTCAGTTATTAGTAATTACTCACCACAGTTTTGGTGATGTCAAATTAGGACTCCAGCCCCCTGCATGATAGCCTTTCAGAAAAACTAGAGTACTCTGGTTAATTTTTCACCTAGAAAATGTTTAAAGAAGATTATCTCCAAAGTCTGACTCCTGTTCTCAATCTCATTTTATTCCAAGTTAAGGTAAGGACTAGGTGTAGAGTTCAACTTATGGGAGAGACAGAGCCAAGATAGAATAAGGCAGGAAGTCCCTTATCTTTCAGAAATTCACCTCCAAACAACTATTAAAACAACCTCAAAACAAAATCTGGAATAGCAGAACCAACAAAAGGACAGAATGAAACAATTTTCTACTCAAGACAACTTAGAAGGTCAGCAGGAAAGGCCTGTCTAACTGAGGTAAAGGAGCACATGTAGTGTCTAGGTAAACTGGTAGCAGACCTCATCCCAGTAAGCCAGTTACAAGGCTCCCACATCCTGCATCCTGGCACTCTGTACCCTGGCATAACCTAGAAGGCAATTAGGCCCACAGAGCCTAGTAAACTTTGTTGCCAGATCTTCCATACTGAAGCCCAGTATAGTCCCTAAAGCTCCCAGCACAACCTCACAGGTAACCGGGCCCATGTGGACCCTGGCCCAAGAGGTTTGTGACAGTGCCCCCTCTACCCAGAAGCAGCTCTCAACTTTAGCATAAATGTAAAAGACAAAAAATAGACCAAAAAATGAGCAAAAAATAAAGAACTTGACCACAGAAAGTTAAGAAAAGGTTGAAAAAGAAACTCAGAAGAAAACAACAATGTCAAAATGTTTACATGTGAAGACTCAAAAGGAAAATGCGAAATCAAGCACAAAAAGAGGTCCTCAGTTCAAATGTGGGCTCAGACGCTTCCTAGCTATGTGACCCTGGGTCAATCACAACCCCAATTGCCTATAACTGCCTAGCCTTTGCTGTATCTCTGCCTTGGAATTGACACTTAGTATCAATTCTAAGTAAGAAGGTAAGGTTAATTTTTTTTTTTAATTTGACTGCCTGAAAGCCATAATCAAAGAAAGAACTTGGACGTAATATTAGAAGAAATTATTAAGGAAAACTGCCCTGATAGCCTCTGGATAGATTTTTTAGTAACTTAGAATCAGGAGATGTTACTAATAGTTATGGGAATGACTAAACTGTGTGTGATTGAATTATGTGACATTTAGCATAGATCTGGTAATTTATTTTTACTCTAATTTAGCTCTTTTCATTATTCCATATTGAAAAAATTAAGACTAGCAAGTTATGTATTTGTCTTATTTTGTCTTTTGCTTCTTTGTAAAATGTAGGAAAATGTTTGTCTTGTGTTGTATTTAATGTTGTTTGTAGATTCAGCTACCTTGGACAATTTGTAAGGGGAATAAAACAGCCAGCCAGAAAAACTGCTAAAAAGCTACAGCTAAGGAATTTAGAATGCTGGGGGAAGTTAATGAAGTTTCATACTTGAAGCAGTTCTGTTCCTTTTGCCTCAGGATGGGTACTTATATACTCTGTAGTGTTGTACAGTGATTCCAAAATGCATTTCCTCCTCCCAGATTAAAGATTCTTGTTGCTACTCAATGACCACATTGGGATTATAGAGAAAAGTTGTGTAAAGAGAAGAAAACTTTTTTCCTAGTTTGTAGAACTGCTAAAAACATCTTAGTGAATTCTGGGGATTTTGAAACTGGAGATTAATGATTTTTAAATCACAAGAGAGAACTCCTAGGTCTTTGGGTAATTCCAGGAATTGATTCCCTTTTTTTGTTCTGTACTGATAAAGCACTTACTGTTCTGTAATATATTTTAAGGAAAAAATGAGAAATTTTTTGTAAAAGTTTCAGGGGCAAATAACACTTAGATCGCAGTTTTTCCTGAAGATCGATGGACCTACTGTTTTATTGAAATGAAGGAAGGCAGCTAGTTTGAAAGTAACACCACAGTGAAGGGAGAAAAAAGGAAAGGTTTTAGATGTGTATTTTATAGTCACCTTTTATCAAGTCTTTCTTGATAATGAAAAGAGAAAACTTTAAGTCAGGGAGCAACGTTAAAATGAGTAAAATATGATTAAGGAATAGAAGGGGTGATTTAAACTGGAAGAGAGTCTGTACCCTACCTCTATCATCATCTGGACCCTGTTCTGTTGTAGCTAATGGAGATACTTATTAACAATTATAGGAGAGGAAAAGTGATCAGGAACCACAAATGTCTTTTGGAAGGCTGAAGTAGAACTTTCAAAGCTTTATATGAGGTCAGATAGGTTGCCCAGTGGATATTGCCACGTCTAGTGTCAGGAATACCTGAATTCAAATATGACCTGAAACACTAGCTATGTGACCATGGATAAATCACTTACCCCTGTTTGCCCTTTAAAAAAAAAAAAGGTTTATATAACATGTAATTGTTTAGGTAAATTAGAAGCAAGGTCACCAAAGAATATGAGAAAGAAACCATATATTCTTAAGCTCTTATAAACCCCCAGACGGTGACAGTATTGCAATTAATTGGGATTGTACAAAATTTTGTGCTAAATTGCAAAAGAAAAATTCTTTGGAATAAAGATTAGTTATGTATGTAGTTTGGGATATGATTAGTTAGGAAATACAGTACTCGGTCCCTCAAAGACATTCCAGGGCACATTCCTCAGTCTTTAGAATCCCTTGAACTTCAAAGTAAAGGAATGAGAATGTGAGAATGCCACTTGGAATCTCTCCTCTTTCTCCTGGGGTTGAGAATGAAAAGCCCCAGGGAAAGAGAGGATGAAGTTAGATTATTAATTAACACAACAGGAAATGATTTGGCTTTTAGATTGTGTTCTATTAATTATTGTATCAAATGCCAAAAAGAATGCAGGAAGAATGCAGGGGAAAATGGGTACATTGTGGTCATAGAGATTTGTTAGCCATATGATCTTAAGCAAGTTATCTTATCTGTTTTCTGATCTGTAAAGAGGAAAAAATATGCCTATCTCCCAGGGTTGTGTTGAGGATCAAAATATAATGATTGTGAAGTACTTAATGCAATGACTTGAATATGGTAAGCCCTATATACATGTTGACTATTATTGTTATTTCTTTAGTTGAATGAAATTGCATCCTGGATTGTAAATATGATTAACATGAAGTGCCAAAGGTGATAAAATGAATGATTTTCTATGTAAGATAATTTGAAAATGCATTTGGCTGAATTGACATCATCTGACTGTTTGTTTCACTTGTTAAATATATGATATTATATATTATTGTATTTCTAAATTTCCTTATATTATGAAATTTGGGAAATTATTGTATAAGAAATGTTATAAAAAGAACTTTGAAAAAATCTGGATGCTGTTTATGAATTGAGTTTTTTAAAGTATGATAAAAATAGATATTTGAAAACATATTTAGTGGGATATATTTTGTTTTAAAACAGATAATAGTAAGTTTACTATAGCAGAAAGTTTTCACTTGAAAATCTTTAGCTATTGAAGAATCATGAAAATGTTTATGATGGTTTAAAGATGTAACTTCAAAACATTAATATGAGTCAACTATTAGGTATTTGCTATATGACTGAAACCCCAGAAAGTGGTTAATTTTAATTTATAAGTAAATGAAACATAACATGAGAAAACAAATAATATTCAAGCCCTCAGCTATGATTAGTGAGATTTTGCTATTTGATGTCAAGACTCTTGGGGCCAAAATTTTATTTTGCCTTTTGATTATAAGGATGGTTGTCATCTTGAAGTAGATAATAGAAGATCATATTGCTACAGTCTGAGAATTAGGATAGGCAGATATCTGACCCTGGGAAAAGTTGAAGGAATGACCTTGACATGGCCTCTTTACTCAGTTTCCCCATTGTGCTTTTTTTCTGAACAGGAAATTTCCCCACCTGGTTCATCCTGAACCTGACTTTTGATACCCTGTGGCTATGTGATTGGCTGTGTATGATTGAAAATCTGTTACCCTAAAAAAAGAACTACATATCCCAAGAACCCATTGACTTCCTGTCATTATGTACTTCCTGTTTAGACAGAGGATAAAGGGTGTGGGTTTTGGCGGCTCCCTCTCTCTGATGTAGAATCAGCATTGATGGTGGTGAGTGGGGTTGATTAAAAAATGGCTAACCAGCCATGGGCATGTGGTCTTTATTTTGTATCTTCTTTATTCCTTGATTTCTAATGATCATTAATAAATCTCTTAAAATATAATATTATTATTGAGATTTAATTTTAACTTTTACAGCTGTCAGATATGACTCATCTCTGGAATCAAACAGAGCTAAGGGAATTTTTCATCTCTTAGGTATATGTCAAGTCAGTCTGTGCCCTTGAGGAGACAAGTCTTGGCATCATTGTAACTATGTCTCTCCTTTTCCTTTCAATAGAAAATTTCTATAATCAGGGCAGGTAAGCAGTAGAAGTTTTGTAAGTATGATATTAATAGATTTGGTAATATATTGATAAGTTGATACTAGAACATATCTGAGTTACTTTAATAGGATGCAAGTATGAAAAATCTTACAATTTTAATCTGTATTTGTGGTCAGATTATAATATAGGGATGATATCCTCCTAAGAGGAGAATTAGACAAAGTAGTAAGACAAAGATTTTGAGAAAGCAACAGAATTAGATGGTTTTCTCTAAGAACTATATAAAAATATATACATGATTGGCTTCTGTATCTAGTATGGAGATTTATCTAGTATGGCTTTATGTTTTAATAATAAGTTCTCAAATTTTGATTAAAGGTTTTACACATAAAATGACACTGATATTTGTAAAGAAAGTGAAATTATCTTCCCTTTAAAAGTATCTGATAATTTTAAAAGACATGAGTTCATTTTACACTCATGAATTTTTTTTAGATTCTTATATTAAGTACAGTGTTTAGGTAAAGAGAGAAACAATAACAAGTGATACATAAAAACTAAAATTCTCTAAAATTCTCAGGTGAATTATTGGTTCCTAATTTGATGCTCTTATAGCTTTGTTGTTAAAAGAATTAGCTCCACATGTCTTTTTTTTTAATGTTTTCTTTTCAAGTTTTTAAGCCTTTATTTTTGTTGTTTTATCCTTTATTTTATTTTCCAAGATTGCAAGATTCATGTTGTTTCTCTCCCCTAGCCCATTATTGACAAGCAGTGACACTGGGTTTTACATGTATTATCACTCAAAACCTTTTTCCATATTGTTCATTTTTGTAATAGAGTAATCTTTTAAAACCAAAACTCTAAATCATATACCGAAATAAATAAGTGATAAATCATGTTTTCTGCTGCATTTCTACTCTGACAGTTCTTTCTTTAGATGTGGATAGCATTCCTATTCATAAGTCCCTCAGAATTGTCCTAGATCATTGTACTGTTGTTAGTAGCAAAGTCTGTTACATTTGATCAGCCCACAGTGTTTTAGTTACTGTGTATAATGTCTTTCTGGTTCTACTTATTTCATTCCACATCAGTTCATGTAGGTCTTTCCAGTTCTTATAGATCATTTCTTATTAGCTCCATATGTCTTAAGCTGATTTTCACCACATGAATTAGTTATAAAAAAATAAATTTAAAAGTGTGCACTAAATGGTATCATCTTGCTATTAGCTTATTTTAGCAGAACTACTTAAGGAATTTCTACAAGTAATTTTAAACCAAAGAAGCAGAGCCCTCTTCAGAGCTGTCCTGAGAACAGTTAGTACTCAAACTCACAAATTATTCTCAAAGAATGAAAGAGGAAAAAAACTACCAAAATACCTTTTATGAGACAAATATAGTCCTAATATGTAAACTGTGAAAAGATAGAACAAAAAGAAAATTACAGGTCAATATCATCATTACAGGTCAACATCATATCACATATCAATATCATATTGGCTCAAAAATTTTAAACAAAATCCTTTCAAACAAATTAGAGAAATTTATACAAGAAATCATTCTTTATGATCAAGTGGGATTTATACCAGGGATCAAGATGATTTAACATTAGGTAAATAGCTAACATAATCAATCTTATTGAACCCCAAACATTCCCAAACCACATAATCTTATCAACAGATGCAGAAAAGTCTTTGACAAAGTACAATACTTTTTTATGCTAAGTACCCTATTAAGTAAAGGCATACAAGCTCCTTTTTTAATATCATAAAAAGCATCTACCTGTAACCAAAAACAAACATTATATGCTATGGGGATGCCCTAGAATCTTTTTCGTTAAATACAAGAATGAAGCAAGGATGCCTACTCTCCCAACTCACATTTGATATAGTACTAGAAATGTTAGCAATAGAAATAAGACAAGAGAAAGAAATAAATACAGGTAAAGGGGGCAGGTGGGTGGCCCATGAGATTGAGAGCCAGGCCTAGAGATGGAGGTACTAGGTTCAAATCTGGTCCCAGACACTTCCTAGCTATGTGACCCTGGGCAAGTCACTTAACCCCTATTATCTAGCCCTTACCACTCTTCTGCCTTGGAACTAATGCAAAATATTGATTCTAAGACAGAAATTAAGGCTTAAAAAAAAAGATAGGTAAAGAGGAGATAAAAACTATTCTTGTTTACTGATAACATGGTTTACTTGGAAAACCCTAAGGAATAACAGTAAAGATACCAATTAAGACAATTAATAGCTTCAATGAAATTGTAGGCCATAAAAAATGTCCTCAAAAATCAATAGCATTTCTATAATAATAAGACACAATAAGTAATAATAGAGGGGCAGTTGGGTGGCTCAGTAGACAGAGAGCCAGTCTTAGAGATGGGAGGTTCTGGGTTCAAATGTGACCTCAGATACTTCCTAACTTTGTGACCCTGGGTAAGCCACTTAACCCCAATTGCCTAAGCCCTTACCACTCTTCTGCCTTGGAACCAATATTTAATATCATCTAAGATAGAAAGTGAGGTTTTGCTGTGGGAGTAGAAACACAGAAGAAAAACAACTGCTTGAATACATGGGTCGAGGGGATATGGATGGGGATGTAGACACTAAATGAACATCCTAATGCAAATACCAACAACATGGAAATAGGTTCTGATCAAGGACACATGTAATACCCAATGAAATTGCATGTTGGCTGCGGCAAGGGTGGGGGGAGGGGAGGGAGGGAAATAATGTGATTATTGTAACCAAGGAATAATGTTCTAAATTGACTAAATAAGTTAACTTTAAAAAAGAATAAAAAGAAAAAGAAAGGTTTTGGGGGGGAAAAAGTAATAATAGAAAAGAAAATTTCGTTCCAAATAACCACAAATTGCATAAAATACCTGAGAACCAACTTTGTAAAGCACACAAAAGACTTGTACAGGTATTCAATAGCATTGCAGTCCTCAAAGAATTAAAGATCAACCTAAATAGCTGGAGGCATATGCAGTGCTTATGACTAGGCCATAAATGACAATCTACCAAAATTAACATATACTTTTAATGCTATACCAACAAAATTACTGAGAATCCAGAGCTTGATAGCAAATTCATTTGGAAAAGTAAAAGATCCAAAATATTAAGAGAAATTATAAAAAGGATAAAGGAGGAATAGCACTTCCAGAACTCAAACTCAAAAGTAGTGGTCATCAAAATCATGTGGTACTGGTTTAAAAATAGAGAAAACATAATGAGGGAGCTTCAGAAACAATAATACTCAATAACTCAGTATTTAATAAAGTGAAAAACATAAGTAACCTAGGGGGAACATCCTGTAATTCTTGAATTTCCTGGAAAGGAAAAGTAAGAGGTGAACTCCAGCATCATGACCACTCCCACATGGCAGATAGAAAAGGAACTCAGTTAGGTAAACTTAATCCTGAGTCTCTAGATGCCTCTTTTGATTTGTCTTTCTTTGCCTGATTATACGTGACTGAACAGCGATCTTCAGAACTCTCCAGACTTGGAAACAACCTCAAGACTTCAAGAAATCAGAAGATCCTATATCCTCCATCATTGTTAGTTGTATTTTGAGAAGTGCCCTTTCTACATTTTCTATAGTGCTTCTTAGAGAAGACAACCACAAGCAGGAGGATAATCCCAACCCCTCCCTTGGTTTCCCAGAAGACATGAATCTGGAAAGAATCATTTGGTACCAAGTTGAAATGTGAAATACCTATTTAGCAGTCCCACACGTTGCTGTATGTTTTGATGTCTTTACAATAGTTATTAGACTACTTTTTTTTTCACCCTAAACTCTTACCTTCCATCTTATAATCAATACTAAGTATTGGGTCCAAGGCAGAAGAGCAATAAAGGCTAGGAAATTGGGGATCACTACAAAGTTAGGAAATATAGACTGCTTCTTAAAGTATTTCCTATCAAAATACACTTCTGAAATTTTTGTGTAGAAAAAAAATAATCTCATCTACATTTTACCTTTTTATTTCTCCCTTTTGGAGACACTCTTGAAACAAGATGAATCTAAACTTTAAGTAATTTTCCCCAGGGTTTTGGAGTGGAAGTATAAAGGAACCAAAGAAAACAACAACAACAACAAAATCCAACCCTTTATTATAGGTGGTGATAGGATAGGATTTGGGTAAGGGAAACACAAGAGGGAAACATATAAATAAATCTGCTTTATTATTTGGGAAGGGAAAGGAAGAAGGGCATAGGGATATACCTATTTTTATTCTTATTCTAACTAAACTATGTTAACTATGTTACTAAACTAAAACTTAACCAAATACCCCCCCAATTCTCACAGCAGGAGTCCAAAATAAAACAGAGCCAGGATCCTTTGTTGTTAGATGTCCAAGCAAGTCCTGATGTCCAAGTAAGACTAATGCTGCCAGCAGCCAGATACAGGAAAAAACTCCTTCCACAGTTTGATCACAGGCAAACTTCTCTTAAGGTCTTTAGGAGAGCAGACTCGATCAATCCAGGAGAGCAGACATCCTCAGAAGACAAACTGTTGGTCCATAGAATCTCAGATCCACAGGCTCAGGCTCCCATGTGACCCTTGGTCACATGCCACTGTCAATCATACCTAGGTTTGCATTTTTCAGTTTCTGCAGTTTTGCACATTGCAAACCTTTTCATCCTTTATCACAATGGTCAGGTTCCTCTAGGACTGAACCCTGTCTGAGTGTATTGATCCAGAATCAAGAATGTGTAACAACCCAGCAGTATTCATTATAATTATTAAAGTTAAATGTGTATATTATTTCTCCCAACATAATGTAAACTCCTTCAGGACAGGGATTATTTTTTTTTGCCTTTGTATCAACAGTAACCAGCACAGTGACTATCATATAAGATTATATATGTTTAAATCTATGTGTGTGTGCATATGCATATATATATATATATATATATATATATATATATATATATATAGTGCTTTGCAAACCTCAAAGGAACATATAAATGCTAGCTTATTATTTGCTTAATGTTTATTGGTTGGTTGAAATATCTGTGATATAAGACATTGGCACTATGAGTGAGAAAACCCCTATCCCCTGATGTGAGGATTAGATTTTAATGTTAGCAATAGGCTTTAGTTAATCATAATTGTAATTCCAGGATAGTTAGTATAAGTGAATTAATGTTATAATAATCCTTATGATTTTAGTAGTGTTTTATGATTGTTTTAGTATGTGTTAAGGTTCGAATCAAGTAAACAATAGTTATAATAAAATTAGTCATTGTGAGTTCGCATAAGACCTTAAACTTGTAACCTTGCTATATCATGGTCCCTTGGCATTTTCAGCCTAAATCACATGATGGTCTTTTCTTAGAAAGTAGGATTTGGTACCCCTACTCCCCTTGTCCATCAAGTGATTTTGTCTACCAATGAAAAGTACTTCCCGACTGCTTCACCAATGAACATTACTTCTGTATCTTTCTATTTTTATCCTGATATATAAACTTCCATGGATTATTTTTAAACTGGTATATAAATTGTGAGCATTCTTTGGGCATAAAGGGGGCCAGCTCAACAAGGCTCTTAGATTCTGGGCTTGACCAGAGTCCAGTTTGATTGTGGGACCAGCCCTCCCTCAATAAACCTATTTCTTGGGGGCAGGTGGGTGGCTCAGTGGATTGAGAGTCAGACCTAGAGATGGGAGGTCCTGGGATCAAATCTGGCCTCAGACACTTCCCCTGGGCAAGTCACTTCACCCCCATTGCCTAGCCCTTACCACTCTTCTGCCTTGGAACCAATACACAGTATTAACTCCAAGACAGAAGGTAAGGGTTTTAAAAACAAATAAATAAAAAAATAAATATATTTCTTTTTTGGCTTGAAGACTTTGTTCCTCTTATTTGCAACCTAACAGTCACATTTCCATTTTCACTGTCTCAAATGAACTGGCCCAGGGCTATGGTCAGACTTTCTTGTTCTTGATTGCCTTGATTCTATTTATACTGGTAATCCAGAGATAAAAGTTAATTCTCCCTAGGCTTGATCAGAGAAATTGAAGACACTAAAGAAAGTGAAAGTAAAAACTCCATCTTTGCCATTGAAGAACTAATACAAGAATGAAAAGGCAAAACTAATGACCTTCTTCATATGATATCCTAGCTCTCGAGACCTTTGACCACCAGAAAATGAGTAATTCTAATCACAATAAGTAATATGGGTCTGAAATTACCCATAGCAGCTTTCACCCACTTCCAGACCCTACTTGGTGAAAATTCACAGGATTACATAGAATCATGAATTCAAAGACTGAAAGAACTCAGAAATCATCCAATCAACTTCCTGAGTTTACAAACAAGAAAATTCAGGCCCACGTAAGCCGATGAGTTGGGACTTGAACTTAATTCCCTTGGCTCCAAATTCAGCCCCATCCCACGCTTCATTTATCAAATGCAGGGCAGTTGGGTGATACAGTATAGAACTGCAGTTTGGAAAAGCTGAGTTCAAATTTGGCTTCAGGTACTTGCTACCTGTGTAACACTGTCTGCCTGGGCTTTTTCATCTATAAAATGTTTAGAATCAGTCCTCATCTCCCAGGTTTGTTGAAAGGAGAGAATGAGATAATATTCATAAATCGCTTTGCAAACTTTAAAGCACTATACAAATGCTAACTTTTTTTTTAAACATCTACTACATGTCAGGGACCAGGCCAGATGTTGGGATTCAGAAATACAAAGTAGATATCTGAAGTAATAAAAATTGATTTCAAATAGTAGAGGGCTAAAAACTAGATCGAATCAGAAAGGTCTTCATTCATGCAAGGAAGTGTCACCTCTGCTGTCATTTTAAGTAAATTGGAGATTGGGTAAGGCATTACAGACCTAAGGGACTTCATTCACCAACCTTCCTCCTTTTTTCACTGTATTCTTTAAGTAGAAAATGTTCATAATATTTCAAGGGTCTTTGATTTGAATAGTAAGACTTAAAATTTGATAGAAACTGGGGTTGAAAAATTCACCACCCTGTGGCCAATCTAGGTGAGAATTTATTGTACTCTGAATGTACCTCGCCTGTCTTCAAAGGAAAAGCATACAGTGCATTATCAAGCCCATTCTCAAAGCTTCTGAAGCTTGATAGGACCTACCAAAGCCTAAGCACTGGTTGTAGGACTTTCTGTAGGTGTTATTTTTATTAATGTGAACATATAAAATAAAAAAGAAAACTTGCTAATAATATATGTAACTTTCAAAAGACTCCTGTTGTTCAACATTTCCTTTTTTGATTACAAAAAGTGTTTTAAAATATATGTTGTTGTTGAGCCATTTCGTCATGTCCAACTCGTCCAAGGGGTTTGCTTGGCAAGGATACTGGAGTGGTTTGCCATTTTCTTCTCTAGTGTGTCCCCATTTTACAGATGGGGAACTGAGGCAAATAGGGGATAAGTGACTTGCCCAACATCATACGGCCAGCAAGTATCTGAGGCTGGATTTGAACTCAGATCCTCCTGATTCTAAATCCAGTGTTCTATCTACTTTACCACCTAGCTACATATATGTGTGTGTGTTCAAATAAAATGTTTAACTAACGAGAGAGAAGCCTTTTAAAAACTGATCTTGTAGTTGCTGTCCAGATGTTGTCCTCCAGCTGTTGATATGGCTAGTAGGTCAGCCTGTCTCAGTAAAGGTGATATGACTGAATCATTACTAAATAATTTGCCTGCCTCAATCTTCTCCTTCACTGTTCTGAAATGCTCATAATTTGAGTGTAAATTAAATTAGCACATTCAATAACTAAGAAATAACAGGGAAGGAGTTATGGCTCTTCTGGAGAAAAAGAGCAACCATAGTTAAAACATATACATCGACACTTGAGACTAGCTTTTTAAGTGTCCCAAATTAACATAATAGTGCAGATTTAATTCATGTATGCATTGTGCATGAATGGATAAGATATAGGATCATAGATTGGTTTCAAGCTGAAAGGGACCTCAGAGGCCATCTAGGTGTACTTCCCATATTCCAAATGAAGAAACTGAGATCCAGGGCAGAGTGACTTGCCCACCTTGACAAAGGTAGTGTCCACGGTGGGATTTGAATCCAAGTCCTCTTTGGAAATACCACTGTTCTTTCCACTGTGTCATTTAGAACAGATACATTTCAGTGGGGAGTAAATACAGCAGCAATTACCCCTGCTCATCAGGAAAAGGAAGCATGGCAGAAGAGTTAGAGGGCTCACCTTGGAGTGAGGAAGTGCTGGGTTCAATTCCTGCCTCTGACTTTGGAACAAATTATTTATCCCCTCTGTGCATTTGGCAGTTTCTGAGACCATAAGGTAGAGACAGGTTAGTTGCTAAGCTGCACCAATGAAGAGAGGTTTCCATACTGGGACTTTCTTACACTGATAAAATAGTAGAACTAGATTTTTTTTTTTTAAGTGGTGAGAACATCTTGGAGAATCAAGCACCTAGACTAGGCACCTGGGTCCAAAATTCACCAAAAACAAGAGAATGTGCCAAAACCAAATTTCATCTACTTTGTCATTTTTTCCACTAAGCTGGCCATGGATACAAGATATGGGTAATCATAGACTTTTTACCTTCAGGAGTCAAATCGAAAATGCCATAATGTCATATTCAAGAATAAATAGTTTTTGAACACCTTCTTTTTCTATGCTGTTGTCTCAGGTCATAAGCAGTGATTTTCACAGAGGAAACAAAGGAAAGATTGGAATGCCTGTGATAACGCACCTTATTCTAAAGTGTTCTGATTGTGACATGAAGAATTTTTAAGATTCTATGCTATGGCTGTGATGAAGGACCGAGAGCTTCTTGCTTTCAGAAAGTTCCATCCAGTAAAAATGGGAATTGTTGAACTAGCTCATTCAAAGCTAATAAAACGTCTGAAATCTTCCTATGATGAACCATTTGGGAGATTCATTTTATTTACGAAATAATACAAACATAGCCCAAAAGTCATTTCCAAAATAATTTCAGAACTCTTTCAAGAGAGAATACAAATTATTTAAATCAAAGCATTATTCACATAGGTTATAATATTGAAGGTTATGCTGACTCAGTGACCCATTGTTCCCAGGCCTGATTGTTATCAGTACTGGGGGAAGGTGTCAGGCTGCATCTTTGTATTCCCTCATCTTTGGCTCCCCATCATGTCACCCCCCTCCCTGTTTGTACCTGGAAATTGTCACATATCATACCTTGCGGAGGAATTGAGAGGCCAGGGCCCTTTGAATTGTCTCCATTCCATTATGAAAGTGATCAATAAAAGCTGGACCATCATGAAGCCTTTTGCTAATCTCCAGTGAACTACCTTGAGCTTTTCAAATTCTCTTTGCCCTGAGTTTTGCCTCCTTAGTCAGGGTGAAAGCCATGCACAGAATTTTCCCTTCACCATTCACTTGTTAGGAGTTGCATTAGTATGAAATGTTATTTGCTTACCTCAAAAGAACCTCCCCAATCCTTTAGCAGGCTCAGTCTATCCTGCTGAATCATGGGAAATAGGCCACCATTTTACAAAAGAGGAGACTATGTCTCTCTTCTTATATGATGCCCTAAATAAATTGTGCAAGTAGGGTAGCATTCTGAGCACTGACCAAGTACATAGTTATTAGAGCATTTCTTTGTCAATGGAGATCTTTCACTTCTATTATTCTTTTCACTTACCTTGGTTTGCTTTATTCTCTTGGCCTAAATAATGATCAAAATCATTTTAAAAAGGGGAAACTAGGGGGCAGCTGGGTAGCTCAGTGGATTGAGAGCCAGGCCTAGAGATGGGAGGTCCTAGGTTCAAATCTGGCCTCAGACACTTCCCAGCTGTGTGACCCTGGTTAAGTCACTTGACCCCCATTGTCAGCCCTTACCACTCTTCTGCCTTGGAGCCAATACATGGTATTGACTCCAAGACGGAAGGTAAGGGTTTAAAAAAAAAGGGGGGGGGGGGAAACTATTTCAATGGCAGCAGTAATAATTATGGCATTGATTCAGCAAACATTTAGCAACCTGTTATTTTGTATAAAACACCATAGTGGATACAAAGGCGAACAAAATACCAAAGGAAGCAAAATGTCCAAATCATATACCTATGACTAAAAATACAACTAAGGGTTGAATATTCCTCTGGTTATTTGGAATGGGTCACCTCTATTTTCAAAATATTTTAATCTTTCTTTTTTCTTTTTTTTGCTTCCTAATATTTTTTTAATCTTAACGGCTTATATGTATATCATATTTTTACAGAGTACATATACATTATCTAGTTTACCCTCAAACAACCCATAAGTCAGGTGGCACAAGAATCCCACTTTACAGAGGAGGAAACTGCAGCTTGGGGAGATTAAGCAAACCTGTCCAAGATAACAAAACAAGTGACAGGACCAGAATTTATACTGATGTCTTTTTTTGGCTGGCCCCAGGCCCAGTGTTCTTTCCACTACATGTAACTGCATAAAAAGCCCTGAGTGTTTTTACCATATAACTGAAAATTAAATGCTGGCTGATTAAAAGACAGAAAAAACAATTTGCCAATTCCTGAACTTTGATTTCATGGATACATTTAGCCTAGAGTAAAATCATCACCTCTACTGTACTACTTCCCCCATTCATCCTATATTCCCCTACAGATGAATCTTCCTTAAAAAACTACAGAAACAGGAGGCAACTTGGCAGTTTGGCTCAGTGGAGAGAGAGTCAGGCCTAGAGCCGGGAGGTCCTATGTTCAAAACTGGCCTCAGATAGTTCTTAGCTCTGTGTGACCCTGGGAAAGTCATTGCCTAGCCCTTACTGCTCTTCCACCTTGGAACCAATATTGATTCTAAGACAGAAGGTAAGGGGTAATTAAAAAAAAATATATATATATATATATATGAATATATGTTATATATACACAGAAACATCTATAATAAGGAACAGATGTTCCTTTGTTAAAATTATGAATACAATAACATTTATTACATATATGTGTTACCTATTTCATGCAGTGGAATTGAACCCCTTCTTACAGTTGTTATCAGATACCTGTGTGTTTTGTTTTGCTTTGTTTTGATATATGAATGGGATTGGGGGTGCTGGAGTCCTCCTCACCCACTCATAAATTGGAGGGAAGTAAATATGTAGAGGAAACAATCAGAGAATGACACCAAAGTGTTTGTGATTGCCCAAAAGAAAATGACTAATTCCACTGTTTCCCCATGAGATGTCTCCTGCTTCCTCAACTAGATTCCTTCATTCCCCCAGGTCTCAGAGATAGACACACATGAATGTCAAAACAAAGATTAGCTGCTCTTAGTATTTTTAGGAGAATTAAATTCATGAATAAATAAATGAATAAACGAATAAATAAATATATATGCAGTCAATGTGGAGTACTTCAAGCAGCACCAGAAAGCTAGTTGCTTTAGGTTCCTGCCCTTAGGAGGAAGAAGCCTAGGCAAATTCCAGAGAAATGGGACAATTCATGAAGGAGAGATATTCAAGTGGCAAACAGAAAACAGCAGCAGCAGCAACAGTGGGAATGCCTTATCACGTTTCTTTTAGGGCACGACATGGTCTGGCCACGTGATTTTCATATGAAGGGTAAATTCAAAACTCTAAACTCTCCTGACTTGTCTCAACTCCTTCCACTGTTATTCTCTCAGAAATCTCTGCAATTTTTTACAAGACCTTCCCAGAAATCACAGTAGCTGACCCTGAAATTGTGTCTACATAGCAATGTAGGTTTCACAACATTAGATACATAATCAGAAGACAACATGGGCTTAATTCTGATTTTTATGGTTTATGAGTTGTAATACTTTGGGGAAATTACAAATTCCCTGATGCTTAGTTTCATCATTTGTAAAGTGATGGTAATATTTGCACTACTTGCCTCACAGGGTTATTATAATGACAAATTAAGATAATATATGCAAAGCCTTTTGCATAGACCCACAGACTCCATATAGACAATTTAGGTAAATAAAGTAAAAAAGCCAAATTTCTCCAAGTCAAGGTAGAAAGTTAGATTTTATTGCAAGAGGGCCAAGTCCTCCAAAAAAACATTCTCTTGCATGCATTACATTGTTGGACCCCGGCAAGAGAAACGCCCAGAGGCTGAGACCTGGTTTTTATAACAAAATGAATACTTCCCTACAAGATCACAAGACATAACATCATATAGACCTTATTTAGAAACAGTTACCCAATTACAAAACTGATTGGTTAGTTCATTTTGGAAAGCCCATATTAGTCCTTTGACTAATGACTTAGTCAAGTGACTGTTACCTCTCTCTCCTATGATCTGGGGGGAAGAGATGACTATTTCCAAATAGGAAAGGGTATGTCTGTGCCATGTTTGGACATGAGATCCCAATAGTCAGCATCTTATGATAAAGGGAAGTACAATCTGAGGAAGGGGTTAGATATCCCATTAGAAGCAGTTTTTATGCTTTAGTTAGAAATCCTTGTGAAATTGTGAATGTTACTGATTGTATTAAGATTATATTTATACTAGATTTGTACTAATCACTTTAGAATCACAATACTGCTTATCTTAAACCAATCACTATCACTAAAATCCAATCAAGTATAAGGGGGTAAGGGGCAGCTGGGTAGCTCAGTGGATTGAGAGCCAGACCTAGAGATGGGAGGTCCTAGGTTCAAATCTGGCCTCAGCCACTTCCCAGCTGTGTGACCCTGGGCAAGTCACTTGACCTTCATTGCCTAGCCCTTACCACTCTTCTGCCTTCAAACCAATACACAGTATTGATTCCAAGGCAGAAGGTAAGGGTTAAAAAAAAAAGTATAAGGAGGTAGGGGTCTTTTTTCCCCACAGTAAATTGCAAATTACCAGATAAATCTTGTATAACTCAAATATATGTAATATGACAAACAAATATGACAAATAAAACTATTGAACCATCTGATTTGTAATAAATTATGTGATCACAAGTGGCACAGCAAATAGATAGGGTCTGGAGTCAGGAAGACTCATCTCCCTAAGTTCAATTCTGATCTCAAATACTTCTTTTTTTTTTTAACCCTTACCTTCCATCTTGGAGTCAATACCGTGTATTGGTTCCAAGGTAGAAGAGTGGTAAGGGCCAGGCAATGGGGGTTAAGTGACTTGCCCAGGGTCACACAACCGGGAAGTGTTTGAGGTCAGATTTGAACCTAGGACCTCCCGTCTCTAGCTCTAGCTCTCAATCTACTGAGCTACCCAGCTTCCCCTCTCAAATACTTCTTAGCTGTGTGGCCCTTTGTGATCTAGACCCCTTTGGTCTAGCCCTTAACCTTATTTGCCTCAGTTTATCTATAAAATAAACTAGAGAAGGAAATGGCAAACTACTCTAGTATCTTTTCCAAGAAAATCCCAAAAGGGATTATGAAGAGTTGGATACAACTGAACAACATAATTGAATGAATAAAGCACAACACTGATGAAGTCAAATCCCTGTTCAAAAAATGTTAACACCTGGGGCAGCTGGGTGGCTCAATGGATGGAGAGCCAGGCTTAGAAAAGGGAGGTCCTGGGTTCAAATGTGGCCTCATACACTTCTAGTTCTGTGACCCTGCCCAAGATGCTTAACCTCAATTGCCTCAATCTTGTGCTTTGGAATGATTCTAAGACAAAAGATAAGGGTTTAAATAAAAAAAAAACTTCAATGGTTTCCCATTGTTACTTTCTCTGTGAAACTTGATCTCACTGAAATAGGACCTTTCTCTCTCTATTTTACTTGGTTTTATTTTTATGATAGTTACTACATTTTGTGCCTTATGTAATTCATATATTTATATTATTCCTCACACCCCTAACTAGATAGCTTATAAAATTTATGAGGCAGAAATCTATGTCTTACTCATCTTTATAGCTTCCCTACCATGTTTATTATTGCCTCAATCCTTGGTCAACACTGTGCTTTTGTATAGATGGTTGTAGTGCTATAAACTGTCTCAGGAGGGCAACTCCGAGTCAAGGACAGAATATGAGATGGCTAATGAAATGAAATCAGCTATTTGTTGGAGAATTGTTTTCATTTTTCCTTTCTTTGGTCCAGTTGGACTCTTACTTTTTAAATATAAATATACACTTTATTTTCCCAATCACATGTAATAACAAATTTTAATAAATGTTTTCCAAAATTATAATATTCAAATTGTCTCCTTCCCTCTCCCCTCCAGAAGATAATAAGCAATTTGATCTGGGTTATACGTGTATTATCATGCAAAATATGTTTCCATATTGGTCATTGTTGTAATAGAATACTCAAATAAAACCAAAATCCCAAAATAAAAACATTAATCAAAAGTGAAAAATAGTATGCTTTGATCTGCATTCCAACTCCAACAGTTCTTTTTCTGGAGGTAGGCAGCATTCTTTGTCATACATAAATCCTTCAAAATTATCCTGGATCATTGTATTATTAAGAATAGCTAAGTCTTTCACAGTTAAATCATAGTACAATACTGCTGTTAATATGTATAATGTTCTTCTGTCTTTTTTTGTCTTTTTTTAAAAACCCTAACCTTCTATAAACAGTATCTATCTAAAACCATTAGTCAACATCATCTGCAATGGGGATAAACTAGAAGCCTTCCCAATAAGATCAGGAGTGAAACAAGGATGCCCATTATCAACTCTATTATTTAACATTGTACTAGAAACACTAGCAGTAGCAATTAGAGAAGATAAAGGAATTGAAGGTATTAAAATTGGCAATGAGGAGACCAAGCTGTCACTCTTTGAGGATGATATAATGGTCTACTTAAAGAATCCTAGAAAGTCAACCAAAAAGCTAGTCTAAATAATCAACAACTTTAGCAAAGTTGCAGGATACAAAATAAACCCACATAAGTCATCAGCATTTCTATATATCTCCAACACATCTCAGAAGCAAGAATTAGAAGAGAAATTCCATTCAAAATCACCCTAGATAATATAAAATACTTAGGAATCTGTCTGCCGAGACAAACACAGGAACTATATGAACACAACTACAAAACACTCTCCACACAACTAAAACTAGATCTAAACAATTGGAAAAACATTGATTGCTCATGGGTAGGATGAGCTAACATAATAAAAAATGACAATCCTACTCAAACTTATTTATTTAGTGCCATACCCATCGAACTACCAAAAAACTTTTTTACTGAGTTAGAAAAAGCCATAACAAAGTTCATTTGGAAGAACAAAAGATCAAGGATATACAGGGAAATCATGAAAAAAAAAATGCAAAGGAAGGTGGCCTTGCAATACCAGATCTCAAACTATATTATAAAGCAGTGGTTATCAAAACAATTTGGTACTGACTAAGAGACAGAAAGGAGGATCAGTGGAATAGACTTGAGATAAATGACCTCAGCAAGGCAGTCTATGACAAACCCAAAGATCCCAGCTTCTGGGACCAAAATCCACTATTTGATAAAAACTGCTGGGAAAATTAGAAGACAGCTTGGGAGAGATTAGGTTTAGATCAACATTTCATACCCTACACCAAGATAAACTCAGAAGGGGTGAATGACTTGAATATAAAGAAGGAAACTATAAGTAAATTATGTGAACACAGAATAGTATACATGTCAGATCTTTGGGAAAGGAAAGATTTTTAAACCAAGCAAAAGCTAGAAAAAAATCACAAAATGTAAAATAAATAATTTTGACTATATCAAATTAAAAAGTTTTGTACAAACAAAACCAATGCAACCAAAATTAGAAGGGAAGCAACAAATTGGGAAACAATCTTCATAACAAAAACCTCTGACAAAGGTCTAATTACTCAAATTTACAAAGAGCTAAATCAATTGTACAAAAAAATCAAGCCATTCTTCAATTGATAAATGGACAAAAGACATGAATAGGCAATTTTCAGATAAAGAAATCAAAAGTACTAAGCACATGAAAAAGTGCTCTAAATCTCTTATAATCAGAGAGATGCAAATCAAAACAACTCAGGTATCATCTCACACCTAGCAAATTGGCTAACATGACAACTATGGAAAGTAATGAATGCTGGAGGGGATGTGGCAAAGTTGGGACATTAATTCATTGCTGGTGGATTTGTGAACTGATCCAACCATTCTGGAGAACAATTTGGAACTATGCCCAAAGGGTGCTAAAAGGCTGTCTGCCCTTTGATCCAGCCATAGCACTGCTAGATTTGTACCCCAAAGACATAATAAGGAAAAAGGCATGTACAAGAATATTCATAGCTGTGCTCTTTGTGGTGGCCAAAAATTGGAAAATGAGGGGATGCCCTTCGATTGGGGAATAGCTGAACAAATTGTGGTATATGTTGGTGATGGAATATTATTGTGCTCAAAGGAATAATAAACTGGAGGAATTCCATGGGAACTGGAATGACCTCCAGGAATTGATGCAGAGTGAAAGGAGCAGAACCAGAAGAACATTGTACAAAGAGACTGATACACTGTGGTACAATAGAATGTAATGGACTTCTCCATTAGTGGCAATGCAGTGTTCCTGAACATCCTGGAGGGATCTATGAGAAAGAGAGAAAGAACACTATCTACATTCAGAGGGAAAACTGTGGGAGAAGAAACACAAAAGAAAAACTGCTTGATTACATGGGTCGATTACATGGGGATATGATTGGGGGTATAGACACACATTTTGTGTGATTGCACAGATTGCTGTGAATAGTGTTGTTATTGCCCCTAAACATAGAATAATAGTTAGAATTGTTTCGTTACTTTCTATTATTGGGTGAAAACGGATTAAAAGGAAAATACCTGCTACTACTATAGTTCTTGAGTGGAGTAGGGCTGATACAGGGGTTGGACCTTCTATTGCTGAAGGAAGTCATGGATGAAGTATATGGGTATACTTGAACATCCTAGTGCAAACATCAACAACATGGAAATAGGTTCTGATCAAGGACACTTGTAATACCCAGTGAAATTGTGCATCAGCTACAGGAAGGGTGGGAGGAGGGAAGGGAGGGAAGGAATATGATTCTTGTAACCAAGGAATAATATTCTAAATTGACTAAATAAATTAATTAATTTTAAAAATAAATAAAAAGTATATTTGAAAGAAAATAGGAAATTGTTGGTATGTGAATTTAGATTCATAGTTCACAACAAATAAATGCAGTGAATTACACCTAGAAAATATATTTAAATATATACACATGTACACATATAACATAGAAGAAAATTAAATTAATCTTAGTTCTGGAGAAGAGGTGGTATTTCTTTCTTAAAAACATGCAAACAAACAAAAAAACCTTGTCTTCTTTTTAGAATCTATACTAAGAATCAGTTCCAAGGCAGAAGAGAAGTAAGAGCTAGGCAATTGGAGTTAAATTACTTGCCTAAGGTCACACAGCCAGGACATGTCTGAGGCCAGATTTGAACCATCTCACTTCTCTGGCTCTGACTCTATCCAGTGAGCCACTTAGTTGCCTTATGATATATATGTATTTTTTTAATTTCTAAAACAACTGACTTGAAAACAGATCCAGGAGAGATCTAATCTAAGAAGTTAAGAATACCTAAAAGCCACAATTTTTTTAAAAAGTCTCAATACCATATTATGAGAAACCAGCAGGGAAAACTGCTCTATCTTGGAAAAGGGGGGAAATAGAAATTGAAAGAATCCACTGACCATCTCCCAAAAAAGACTCCAAAATAAAATATCCAAGAACTATTATTGCCAAACTCCAGAATCCCAATATGCTGTCTACAAGAAAGATATTTAAGAGAGGGAAACACACAGAAAATAAAAGGGACTGGAACAGAATCTCCTATGCCTCAGCTAAGGTAAAAAAAAGCAGGAGAAGCAATAATGTCCTCAAAGCAAAATTGATCTAATTAAAAGATAAAGGGAATTACACCCTGATAAAGGGTACCATACACAATAAGACTATCATTACTAAACATATATGCACCAAATGGCATAGCAAGTTCCTAAAGGAAAAGTTACACAAGTTATGGGAGGAAATAGTAAAACATTTCTAGTGGGGGACCTCACTCTTTCCCTCTCAGAAGTAGATAAATCTAACCAAAAAAAAAAAAGAAGTCAAGGAGGTAAATAGAACTTTAGAAAAGTTTTATAGGATAAATCTCTGGAGAAAATTAAATGTAAATATAAAGGAATATACCTTTTTATAAGCAGTACATAGTACCTTAACAAAAACTACCAGTATAATAAGGTATAAAAACCTCAAGGCCAAATGTAGAAATGCAGAAATACTAAATGTATCCTTTTCAGACTATATGCTATAAAAATTACACTCCACAATGGACTGCAGAAAAAAAGGAATAAAAATTAATTGTAAACTAAATAACCTTATCTTAAAGAATGAATGAGTTAAAAAAATAAATCAAAGAAATAATACTGAGGAGACAATATACCACAATTTATAGGGTACAGCCAAAGTGAGGGAGATTTATATCTCTAAACACTTACATAAATAAAATAAAGAGAAGATCAATGAACTGGGCATGCAACTGAAAAAAACTGGAAAAAGAACAAATTAAAATCCTCAATTAAAGACCAAATTGAAAATCCTGAAAAGCAAAGCATTTTAATTAATAAATTTAATTAATTAATAAAACTGGAAGTAAGAAAATCATTGAGCTAATAAATAAGACAAGGAGATGGTTTTATTTTTTTGATTCAAAGATACTTTATTTTCCCAATTATATATGTAATAACAATTTTCAATATACATTTTCCAAAATGTTAAGATCCAAACCACTTTTATACCTCCCTTTCCCTGTTCCATCTTGGTAGGTAATTTGATCTGGGTCATACATGTATTATATAAAACATACTTCCATATTAGTCATTGTTGTAAGAGCACAAGCATACAAATTCCAAACTCCAAAATAAATTCATAAATACACTCATGTGAAAGATAGTATGCTTTGATCAGCATCTATCCAAACTCCAATAGTTCTTTCTCTGGAGATGGATAGCATTCCCTGTCATCAGTTTTTCAAAATTGTCCCAGATCATTGAATTTCTGAGAGCACCCCATGTCTAACCCTTGAAGTTCCAAGCCCTAGCACAAGCCTGCACTGAAGCCCTAAGCCCAAGGCTGTCCATGGAGTCTGGCCTGTTCAAGCCTAAGGGGAGGCCAAGAGCCCTTAATCAAGCTTATGGTGAGGCTTCAAACTGAATTGCAGGGTAGTGTACAGTGCATGGGACTGGTGTAAGGATAAAGTTAGGCTCTAAGCCTCTGCCCAAGCCAGTAGTGAAGACCTGAATCCCAGCATAAGGCAGTCTGTGCCTGGCTGGTACTAACCTAAGAAGAGGCCCAGAGTTCTGCCCAATCCCCAGGGCAAGGCAGTCTATAGTGTGTCTGGCCTATATAGGGCCAGAGTCCCTTCCCTGGCTTGAGGTGAGGCCCTGAGCCCCAGCACAAAGTAATTCACAGATCTCTGGGCCCTGCAAACCATTGTAGTCCCTAGAGGAGATTGAATCAGCAGTGGGAGGTGACTTCCATAGCTCCCAGACCAATGTCATCATACCACCTTGGAGGCAAGAGTGAATTTCCCTCTCTTCTCTTCCAAGTTTGTTGCTGACTGGACTTCCCTGTGAACATGGCGAGGGGGCCCTAATGTGGGCCACATAATAGCAAGGTAAATGGAGCAGCAAGGATAAGTTTAACCTATATATCTCTCTCCTGTCGTTCCATCTTTTCCCCCCTATTACTTTTGATTTAATAGAATTATTAACTTACGGCCAGTATCATAATTTTCCCTCTTACACTTGAGATTCTATTTGCCAAGACAAACACAGGAATTATATGAACACAATTATAAATCACTTCACACAAATAAAGTCAAATTTAAACAAATGGAAAAATATTCATTGATCATGGGTAGACTGAGCTAATATGTATGACAATTTTACCTAAATTAATTTACTTATTCAGTGCCAATACAATCAAAAATTATTCTATAGAACTAGAAAAAATAATAACAAAATTCATATAGAAGAAAAAAGGGTCATGAATATCAAGGGAATTGGAGGCAGCTGGGTAGCTCAGTGGATTGAGAACCAAGCCCAGAGACAGGAGGTCCTGAGTTCAAGTCTGAACTCAGACACTTCCCAGCTGTGTGACCCTGGGCAAGTCACTTAACCCCCATTGCCTAGCCCTTACCACTCTTCTGCTTTGGAACCAATAGGTTCCAAGACAGAAGGTAAGAGTTTAAAAAAAAAAGAATATCAAGAGAATTAATGAGAAAAAACATGAAGGGAAGTGGCCTAGCAGGACCAAATCTCAAAATGTAATATATAAAGCAGTAATCATCAAAACAATCTGAAACTGGCTAAGAAATAGAGTAGGGGATCAATAGAAGATAAGTAATCAACACAGTAGTTAAGGACCATGGTTGCTTAGTGTTTGATAAACCAAAAGATTTGCTTTTAGGGAAAGAACTCACTATTTAACTGGAAAGCAGTATGACAGAAACTAGCCATATACTGTTTTAGAGGGAGAATTGGGTGAGATATGAATGGGGAGATCTAAAGATGTTACACCAGGAAGTAAGCAATGAAATCTTGGGCCCCTCCCCTCTCCTCTTCCTGCTCACTAAGCAAGCCTAATAGAGATTTCCTCACAGAAGGTAAATCAAATTTCTCCCTCCAATAACAACAACCCTTTTGACTAAATTCTTGAGTTAAAGGATCTTTTGTTCTTTTTGAGGAGGTGGAAATAAGGGTGAGGTTAGGAAGGAGGAAAAAGGCTATCCCTAAATTAAATTTGTAACATTGACTAAAAGCTTTGAAAGTAAATCCTTTCCAATGAAACAAAAATATCTTCCCCTGAGGGAAGAAATAACAGCAAACACTGCTATGAGTCTTCTGGGCAAGACAGCTTTCTTCAGCTCCAATTAGAGATAGAAAAGGGATAATTAGAGAGGATGAAATGGTGTCTTCAGACCCTTTTCCATTGAAAAAGAAGTGAGAAGTGAAGTTCAGAATAGTTGGGGTCCCAACTGACTTTCCTTCCTCCAACCTCCCATGGAACTCTCTCTCTCTCCCTTCCCCCGATGATCTGGTTCCTCTGTGTTCTGAGCTCTCCTTGCTTTGTAGATCCATTTTTTTTGTCTTTGTCCAAATTTCTTCAATCACAATATCAATATCTCACACTATACACCAAGATAAAGTCAAAATGAATACATGATCTAGAAACAGTGATACCATAAAAATTATATAACAAATTACCAAACACACATACAGATTGCAAAACAAATTAGAGGATTGGAAAAGCTAACCCAGATAAGGGAAGAATTTATGAACAAATAAGACACAAAGAATATCACAAAAATGAAATGGATAATTTTGATTATGTTAAATTAAATAGTTTCTGAACAAACAAACTACAACCAAGATTATAAGGATAAAAACAAATTGGGGAAATTTTTTTATAGCAAATGTCTCTGACAAAGGCCTAATTTCTCAAATATGTAGAGAACTGGGTCAAATTTATGAGTACAAAGTATTAAGGTCCAAAGATATGAACTAGTAGTTGTCTGAGGAAGAACTTAAAACTGCTTAGAGTCATATGAAAAATGCTCCAGGGGACACCTGAGTGACTCAGTGGATTTAGAGTCAGGAGGTCCTAGATTCAAATCTGATCCCAGACACTTCCTAGCTGTGTGACCCTGGGCAAGTCATTTAACCCCCATTGCCTAGTCCTTACCACTCTTCTGCCTTAGAACCAATACACAGTATTGGTATAAGACAGAAAATAAGCATGTTTTTTTTTTTTAATGCTCCAAATCAATATTGATTAGAGAAATGCCAATTAAAAACAACTCTGATAACTTTACATCATTTAGACTAATATGACCAAAAAAGAAAATGATAAATGTTGGAGATGTGGGAAAATTGGGTCACTAATACACTGGTGGTAGAGCTATGAAATGATGCGACCAATCTAGAGAGTAATCTGGAATGGTGCTCAACAGGTCAGAAGATTATGCATATCCTTTGACTAAACCATTACTAATATTTTACATATCCCAACGATATCAGAGAGAAAAGAAAAAGACCTGCCTGCCCAAAAATATTTTTAGCAGTTCTTTTTATAGTGTCAAAGAATTGGAAACTGAGGAGGTATCCATCAGTTGGGGGATGACTGAACAAGTTGTGGTATTTGATTGTAATGGAATACTTTTGTATCAGAAGAAATGATTAACAGAATGAGTTCTGAAAAACCTGGAAAGACATATGAACTGATGCAAAGTGAAGTGAGCAGAACCAGGAGAACAGTGTAACAAATACTGTTATTATACATTGTTACTATGATACAATGATCAACTGTAAAAAACTAAACTATTATTCACAAAGCAAGTTTCTAAGATATCCACAAAGGCCTCATGATGAAAAATGCTATCCACAGCCAAAGAAAGAACTTTTGAAGTCTGACAGCAGATCATCTTCCACTTAATTTCCTTCATGAGTTTTTATTGGATGTGTGATGTTTTCTTCACAACATGAGCATTATGGAAATATGTATTGCATGAAATCACTGGTATATCTAGAGCATTCTATTTATTGCCTCAGGGTGAGGGAAGAATCTGAATTGCAGAATGCCAGAAAATAATTGTAAAAAATTGTTTCTATATATAACCGGGGGAAAAAATAAATGTCAAGGCTTTTCTTTTGGAACTGGCTTTCAAGTTCAAGGATGGCTTATATTTCTCCTTGATCTGTTTCCCAGGCCAGTCATTTTTGCTATGAGATACCTCATATTGTCTTGTATTTTTTTAGTCTTTTGACTTTTGAAAAATATTTCTTATTGTCTTTATGGAGTCATTGACTTCTATTTGGTCCATCCTAATTTTCAGGAAATTGTGTTGCTTTGACAAGGTTTTATACCTCTTGTGCCAAGCTGTTAACTCCCTTTATCCTTTTTTTCCATAACGCTCATTTCTTTTGTTTTTTTTTCCCTCCAGCACTGTCATTTAAAGGATGAAAAGTATTTTTAAAGTATTTAAGCTCTTGCTTCATCTTGCCCAGAAATCCTAGTCAAATATGTGTCCAAGCTATATTCTTTTGCATGTGCCTTGAGTCCCTGTCATAATAGTTTTTAATACTGAGATTCTTTGTCCATTCTTCCAGTCTGCTTCCTGACTTCTGACTTGATATTCATACTTCTGGAGGAAAGGTCCACATTGGTCAAGATGCTGCTGCTTTCTTGGGATATCAAGTGGTATCCAAGATCTCAGGGACAACTCGGGAGGAGGCCTGCAGCCTTCCAGTGCCCCCAAAGTGCTCTGATCTAGGAGAAATCTGACCACTCATCTCTCTAGTCTGATCTCTGCAAGTCCCTGATTTGTGTTTGAATCTGAGAAGCGGGTTGATGAACTTGATTACTTTGCAGTTTCAGTAGATTACTTCTGGACTATCAATCAGCTAGAAGCTCTGCTGGTTCAGAATGACAGAACAATTGGTTTGTTTGATCTGGGATTCCTGTCCTCATTATTCCTCTGCAAACTTCATACTAGAAGTTGGAACTAAGACCTAGCTATGCTACTGGAGGATCCAAGCCATATAGCAACTGTTTACTTCTGCGTTCATCTTTTCCTTAATACATAGGTTAGCACCTGAAATCATTCCTCAACCCAATCCTTACACTGGAATGCAGTCTTTAGGCCCAGGCTCAGACTACTCTAAATATCTATGACTGGGAACTGGGAAGCAAAACTGCCAGTTGGAACCTATTCTTACATCTTGCTATGGGTCTGGACCTCCTCTTGCTCCGTGCACATTCTTGGTCCTTTTTCAGTCCCTAGGTTCTAGAATGCTCTATGATCCTGGCCAGATCATAGTCCCACTATTATACACAGACCTCTGCTGTCTCCCTTTATCAACCTGGCCTGGAAAAAAATGAGTCACTGTGACTTTTTCTAAACTTCCTAATGAGGATTTGACCTTTCTAGATCTGTTTGCAGTTTTAGGGGTGAATGAAACTCGTATTTCTTTCTGCTACTCTACCATTTTGGCTCCCCCTCTGATTGGGTTAGGCTTAGGCTTCTTGGTATAATCACCACTGCTCTTTAGCATTCTCTCAGAATGCCTGCAGTTTTTCAGCCCTTTAAAGCTCAATTCAGGTGCCCTCCTTTGGACCCTCTGAAATTGGGCTAGATTCTAACTCTCTATGTCGTTCTCCACTCATAAAACCTGTGACCTATAGACCACTTACTGGCATTTGCTTTTCTTTTTCTGAGGAACAGAGGGCAAAATGGAAATAGAAAAAATCCACCAGTCACATCCTCAAAGAAACCCCAAATTTAAAACTCCTAGTAATATGATAGGCAAAATCCAAAGCTTCTAGGTCAAAGAAAAAATAATGCAAATAGTCAGAAAGAAGGAAATTAAATACTGAGGGGCCACAGTCAAGCTCATAACAATTTAAAAGCCGTACTATAAAGAAGCAGAAAGGTTACAATATTCCAGAAGGCAAATGGTACAGGCTTACAAACAAGAATAATTTGTTCAGCACACCCAGGAGTGTGAGGTATTAGGAATAACTAGTATCTCTGGTATGAGGGCTTGCCAAGCCCTTTTCAGGGTTCCTCCTCCACCTTAGGTGTCCCTCTTTCATTCAACTCACCTATTTCTCCAATAAGCTGTAACATGTACAGTGGCCATACACCAATAAAACCATCTTGGCAAATGAACTAAACCAGGTGAATTAGGGAGACGTCTATTCAAAGAATGCAGACTTCCACTGGCAGAATGGGCTGATGAGAACAATTTGTTCCAATAATCGAAAAAGTGGCTGAAAAAGGCACTGTGATTAGAGCAATGATGGTGGACCTATGGCATGGGTGCCAAAGATGGTATGCAGAGCACTCTCTGTGGGTACACAGCCATCCTCCCCATCCCACTAGAGTTCATCATTAGAAAGGAAGAGGGACTCAGGGGAAACTGATCCCCTCCCCCTCTCCACTGTGCCTGACTACTTTTTTTCACATCACCGGCTCCTCTGCCCAGCAGCCAATGGGAGCACAGGGGGTAAGGTGGGCCACTCTCCTCCCCTCTTTATACTCACTGAGGACATTCCTCACTTTACCCACCCCTTTGCCCAATAGCCCAATGGGAGTATTTTCTTCCTTCCCTGTGTATGGAAGGGGGGGGCAGGGAGTGCCAGGCATGCAGTGGGGGGAGGGGCACAGCACTGGATCTGGGGAGATATGGTAGGGACAGGGCCTGGAACTCCATCTCTTAAAGGCTCATCATCACTGGTATAGAGCCTAGTCATGCTGGGAGCCTTGATAGTCACACATGGTAGCTAAGGCCAGTGGCCCTTGGTGAAATGTGATTGCCCACTCAACCCCCTTCTACATGACCTCTTTCATCAGTGTCCCTATGGAATTGACATGACTATCATTCCCCCTAATCTCAGAAGGAATAATGCAAGAGCAAAATACCTGTACCCCAATTCCCCAAAACATCAGACCCTCAAACCCAACCCCAAAAGGCTATCATGGGTTAACTTACTTTTCCCAGGAAAACCACAGCTACAGGCGAAGCCCAGAACTTTCCCACCTACAGAAACTTATTCTCATGAAGCCAGCACACAAATCAATCATAAAAGGCCCATACACAAGTACACTAAGTTTCCAATATGCCTCAGTGATTTCACAAACCTCCTGAAAAATGACCAGTCCAATATTAAATCTGAATTGTGTTCCCAGTACCCTCCAACCTCAATATGATTATTGAATTGTCTTTTAAGAACATTTGATTATTTTTTCTTAAAAGCAATAAGTAATTTTCCTTGTTTGTAAGCTCAAAACTCCTCAGAGTAATGAGAAAATTAAGCCACCTGTGACAAAATCATTTCTTGTGTGAAACCTTTATGTTGTCAAGAATCTAATCACAATACAATATAGAATGTTAACCAAGTGATTTGTTAAAAGTTATATCTCTTTTCCAATTATCTCCATTTAGACATGTTAAGTAATGTTTCTGTGCCAAGAAAATGGGTATAAAACACCAAGCCATGGGCATGCTTTGCCATCTGATAGCGATCCCCAGCCTGGGGAATATTTTAATAAACCCCCTTGTCTGCCACCCCCCAAAGTATTATAAAATGAGACCTCAAATTCCTGTTTCCAGCAATATTTTCCCATCTCATTAGGGTCCATGCTGTCTAGTACTCCCAAATCTAATCATGTTTATATGAATGTTATTCTCTGCCTCCCTTCACCCTATCCCAAGCCCATGTCCCCATCTGCCTCTACCACTTTTTAACTACTTGACTGCCTTTCTGGGCCTTTTGCACCCATACCTTCTGTATTTAAAGATTGCTGCTGTTTCATGTTGCCAATTGCCTTTCTTGGCAAGCATCCAAAGTACCAGGAATGCCTGCCCCTCTTTCACAATTTCAATATGATATTAATATATAATGATCAATTCAATGTCTGTTAAACCATTTCTAATTTTAAGCCATTGTCAGGGCCTGCTTATAATTTCCATTGGACCTTGAATTTTGATCAAGACTGATGTTTAGATCATTTGTAATCATATAGTTACCATCATACTTATTTCTACTGCATCAAATATTTATATTTTTGCATAAGTTCACAATAAAAAATTCTAATCACAACTGAGGGTGACCTTTTTTAATTATATGTACAAATTAACATAGTGTGTACAGGATCAATCTTTAGGTGGCTCAAATAGTTGTCCAGAGTCCAGCAAATGGTCACTGCAGATGGTCAAGGAAATCATTGAAGCAAGATCCATAAATATAATTTAGTCCAACTAGGAAAAAGAAGAAATGAATTAAGATTTTGTAATCAAGCATTCAATCAACATTCATTAATATGCCAGATTGCACTAAGGGCTAGAGTCCCTTCTATAAATATTAACTAAAAGACTTTTTTAAACTTTTTCAATGAATTTGTTTACCTCTAAATTCTCAACCCTCATGAGACAACTTCTGAATATCACAGAAACATTTTAAAGTTGGTTATTTTCAGTCTTTCTCCATACTATACTATTGGTGATCTCAGTTTCCATGGATTCAGTTACCTCTATGCTGATTACTAATTCTCATCCAGTCCTAACCCCTAGATCAGCTCTCTCCAAGGTAGATGGGTACTTTAAAGTCATATAAAACTCAGGTTGAAAACCAAACTTTGTTATCATCAATCTTTCACAAATGGCCCCCTCACCCTAATGTCCCTTATACTACTCCCAGTTCAGCAACCTAAGCATCTTTCACAGCACAAACACCAATCTCTACCCAGCTGTGAAATTAATCTTCCTACAAGTACAGATATGACCATGTCACACCACCCCCACTCTCCATAAATTCCAGTGGTTCTCTATTAACTCTAGGATGAAGTATAAAATCCAGTTTGACATTCAAAACCTTTATGACCTGGTCTTTTCTACCTTTCTAAACTTCTTATACCTTACTCTTTCACCTAATGACATTCTCCTTCCTTTATTTCACTGTTTCCTGACTGGGCATTTTCACTGGCTGTTCTCCATGAATGGAATTCTCTTTCCTCATTTTCACCTCCAGGATTCCTTCAAATCAAAACTAAAATCTCACCTTTTACAGGAAGCCTTTAGCATATGCCCTACTAATGCTAGTGTCTTCCATTTATTACTTGAACAAATCTTAGCTTTGAGCCTTGAATTATAATAGGTACTTAAAGATTTAATGACCACCAGCCTTCAACACAGTATCACAACTAAAATATGCTTTATGTATTTTCATGCACTCTTTGTCCTTCATAAAGCCAGCCACCCTTAGCTCAAATGATCTCCTTCCCCAGTCTCTCAAAACCCCTACAACCCTTTTCAAGACACGGAATAAATATGATCTTTTAAGGTTCTTCTAATTATACTCTTTAGTCCCTTTCCAAATCATTTTGTATTTGATCCATTTTCTGTTTACTTCTAAACAAGCTAAATATCCCTAATGGAATCTAATCCCTTCAAGAGTAGGGTGTCTATTCCTGGGAGTCCAACAAAATGCCTATACTACAGCAAACAATTAAATACAACTTTCTATCCTACTTCCCAATGAAAAAGATCAGTTCTAACTTGATAACTAGAGGTTTTACTATTATATCCCTTAAAAAAAAAAAAACCTCAACTATTTTCTCATGGATTCTTAAATTTTGGGTTAGCCCAGTATTTTTTTTTAACTTTTTAAAATAAACCCTTACCTTCTGTCTTGGAACCAATAGGTTCCAAGGCAGAAGAGTAGTAAGGGTTAGACAATGGGGGTAAAGTGACTTGCCTGGAGTCATACAGCTGGGAAGTGTCTGAGGCCACATTTGAACCTGAGACTTCTAGGCCTGGCTCTCAATCCACTCAGCTACCCAGCTGCCCCCTGGGTTACCCAATTTTTAAAATGACAACTACTTCAACACAACCAATTTTTTTTATGCGTTTAAAAACATTGTGGGAAGGGGTCCCCCAGGCTTCACTGAAAATAACAGAGGCATCAAAAGACAAAGAACCATTGGGTCTAAAGCTTAGTCATTTCCATAGTGCCAAAATTGGCCCATTTCTGCAGGAGAAAAAAGGAGTAACGATTATCTAACGATGTTTCCCGATTAAGCTTCTGCAAAAAGGGACTCTGTGTCCCCAGACCACCGAAGGGCAAGATGTGCAAAATATCACAAAGGAACGCAGTTGTTCACTGCCAGAACGTGGGGGACGGGGGACGGGAATGGACGCCAGTCCCAAACACCTACCTTAATGAAGCCGATGTCTTTCGCATATTGTCGGAAGCACTGGCGGCACATGTTCAGACCGTACTTGCGGATCAGGCCATGCCGGTTGGAACATACGCGGCTGAGAAAAGGAAAGAGACCTAGTTAACAGCGGGAAGACATGGGTGGCAGTGGCTGTTGTCTCCCGGCTTCCCTCCCACAGACCGCCAAGTTTCAAGAGGAAACACAGGCAGGTCGAGGGCCGCCATGATCGCCTGCAGGCCTAACGCCAAGCACACAGTTCCCTTCGCCTCTCCCCGCGCCTTCAGAGCCCACGAGACGGTCACCCTCTGCCTAGGGAAGGATCATCCAGCGAAGCCAACCCAAAACTAACCAAGACCGAGACCCCTGGCCGAATTTGCGAGGATGGCTCCAGTAGAGCTGCTGGTGACCCATGGCGCCAGTAGGAAAGCCGCGAGACAAAAGGAAGAAGAAAGTTCACGCAAGTGCTCTTCAAATCCCGGGTCAGTCTTACGTAATACGTCTGGGCATAGACGCATGCGCAACGTAAACTAGTGAATCTCAAAGAAAAGGGCAAAGTATGGGTACTAGGACCGCCTCCTCGAGTGACGTCACAGCCGAGCAGTCTTGATTAACTAAAATGCGAGCTGGCGTTTTCGCCGGGCGTGGTGGCGCGCGCCTGTAGTCCTAGCTACTCGGGAGGCTGAGGCTGGAGGATCGCTTGAGCCCAGGAGTTCTGGGCTGCTGTGTGCTATGCCGATCGGGTGTCCGCACTAAGTTCGGCATCAATATGGTGACCCCCTGGGAACGGGGGACCACCAGGTTGCCTAAGGAGGGGTGAACCGGCCCAGGTCGGAAACGGAGCAGGTCAAAACTCCCGTGCCGATCAGTAGTGGGATCGCGCCTGTGAATAGCCACTGTACTCCAGCCTGGGCAAGATAGTGAGACACGGTCTCTTTTTAATTCTAAAATCTTACAAATAAAATTACCTGTTAAAAATAATTTGAAAAAACAGCTACTTTTAACTCGAATAGTTTATTTCTTCATACGAAAACTGAGCTTTTATAAACAGAAAATGTTCACTTTGCTCCAACTCAGCACTGACACCTACTGGAATCACTGAGGAAAAACAAACTGAGAAGACAAGCCAAAGTTATTGACAGTAGATGTTTTTAGGCTAAAAGGAATCATTTACAAACTTATAAATTCAAACTACTCTTAGGGATATGGTATTAATTATGTATCACATTTCAAGTAGAAAACAGTGAAATTACTGTCACCTGTTCGTTTCTTTTCTCTGATTAGAAAATTATAACTTTCATTTCTGTAATACTTCATATAATTCAGTTTGGGAGGGTGTGTGTTTTCCCGCAGAAATTCTTGATAACAAGTGGAGCTTGTAGGTTTGCGGGCTCTTTGAGAGCAGTGACTTTGTGCCTCTTTTTTTTTTGTCTTCTCAGTATATAGCACAATGCCTTTGGGTACATATTACTCAATAAATGGCTTGAAACTATATTTTTACATTATTCTACTATATATTTAGGTAAAGCCAGCACAGCACTGAATATATAAGTATCAGAATAGCTAGTAAAACTTGAAGTTATCCACCTGCTAGATATACAGTACAAATGAAAAATGTAAAATTGCAGCTTCAAGTTGTCATGCACCAAGGCATTGTGCTATGGACCAGGGAGGCAAAGAAAGGTCTTGCCTCAACGAGCTCATGAACTTAAGCTCTACTCGTTTAAAAATTTTCCTCTTTGTAAATTATTTTAATAAGCTTGTTGATGTATTAATTTTTATTCCTTCAAGTGGAAAGCATTTTTAAAGCCTCTAATATATGTCATGCACTCTACTAGGTGCTGGGGATACAAAACAAACATTTTAAAGAAAAAACTATCCTCAATGAGTGTACACTCTATTTGGAGAAATATTATGCATATACAAAGAAAATTAAACGCAAGACAGACATTTAAGCGCAAAATAATGATAATAATAATAATTTGGGGAGTATACTAATAACAGAGGAGATCAGGATCAATCTTCCTCTATCTTCCTTGTAGCACTTAAGCAGAACTTTGAAGGAGCTAGGAATCTGCCAAGGCAGACCAATAGAACGTTCTGTATAAGGAATAGGTAGATATTTAATGGGGTGGAAGACTACTCATAATATGTTTGTAAGCTTAATTTGCATTATAAATATTTTCTCTATCACTTTAAATCTGAACAATCAACAAAACAATAAATGGGGCCCTCATGTGTATGTAGCATTTGCATGTTTCTAAGGTGTAAATAAATGCTCAAGCTGAAAATTTAGCATTTGGCTCTTGAAAGGCTATACAAGCTCTCTCTAGCACACCCTAGAGAGTTAAAAAATGACATTAATGTGCAATAAAACCTAGAAAAAGTAGGCTGCAGCCAGATTTTGGAAGGTTTTAAGTATAGAAGTTTATATTTTATCCTAGAGGGATCCTGGGGCTTCATATTTCTTTGGCAGGTTAGTATAAATGGATCAGAGAAAGAAGAAATTTGAGGCAGGAAAGCCAATTACAGGACTATTGAAATAGTCCAGGTGAGAGATGATGAGGGCCTGGACTAAAGTGGTGGTTATGTGAGTAGAATTCAATGCAAAATTGACAAGACTTGCCAAATGATTGGATGAGGGGGTTGAGTGAAAGGGAAGAATCAAGGATGATTTCTGAGGTTTCAAACTTGAGGGGGGCTCTAAAAGAAGGATGGTACCCTCAGCAGAGATGAGGAAGTTAAGAAGAGAAGAGGGAAAAAGAGAATTTCTATTCTGGACAAGTGGAGTTGGAGTTGTCTATGGGACATCTGGTTTAAGATGTCCAATAGTCAGTTTAGTCAGGATCTTAGGAGAGAGACTTAGTATGTATTTATTGATCTGGGAATCATCTACATAGAAATAATCACTGAATCCATAGAAGCAGATGATATTTCTCAAGAGAGGACAGAGAAAAAAAAATGTCCTAGTATACCCATTCATGGGAAGGAAGGGATGATATGAATGTCAATGCTAGAAAAGAGAGTGAGAAGTAACCTGAAACAGGTAGAAAGAGATCTAGAAGAAAACAATGTAATTAAAATTCAGGGAAAGTTGCCACTGAAAGGTCAAAAGAAAAATGAGCATATTCTTAAGTTTTAAGGGGGAGATTCTTTGTAACTACTGTTCTTGTTATAGCCTTTGAGTAAGTGGGCTAAATAACTGGTGTATCTTAAAAATCAGTCAAGAAGAAACAGACAAGTAGGGGCTCACAAATAAGGAGGATAGTTGCCCACAGTGCTACATTATCCTAGTACCATAAAATAGTAGTAACCACCTCTCTGGAAAACAATACTGATAATGGTGATATTGTTTGGGAGAGTGAACCCAAAGGGAATATTGTATATCCCTTAAGATTTTTTATTATTTCTTCCTCTGGATGTTATTGTTTTATTGTTATAGCAAGTAACTCTTTGGTACTTTGATTGGTATGTTTCTTAATCTATAATAAATTCAGGTACTATTATCATTTTTATTATTTTGAACATGGTTCAACCATGACCAATTTATATCTCTTCAATTATATATGTATACATACATACATACACATACATATATAGTTACTGATTCTATATGTAATCACTTATATAGAGATACTCATATAATCATTGTGTCTCTCATTTTTTTGGCTTTAATATTTTTCCTTCTATTTTACTGAAGTTATTGTTTCAATTATTTTTTTTTGTTAACTAAATAAATCATCACATTATTCTCAAAGGCAATAATTTTATTTCCTTTGTTCAGATTTTTTCTTTTTCTTATTAATATACCTAGCATTTCTAGAATTACATGAATAATTGTAATGACAAAAGACTGCCTTGCTTTACCTCTTGTAAAAGTTAAAATTAAAGCTCAATAATATATTTTAAGAGATTTATTAATGATCATTAGAAATCAAGGAATAAAGAAGATACAAAATAAAGACCACATGCTGTTAGATTTAAAATAGTTGAAGGCCTTAAACTGTAACAGTTAAAAGAGTGATGTTGTAAACTGTAGTGAGTTAAAATGGTGGAAGATATAAATTGTGATAGATATAAGAGAGGGTGAGTAAATTTAACTGCAGAAAATATGTTTCACTACAGTGTCTTGGTTTTTAAATCAAATATAAGGTGGTCACCAGGGAAATATTCCCAATTATTCAAATACCCAAGTCAACTGGGTTTTATAGAGATTTTAATTAATACAAATGTGGAATTAAAGAAAAGAGAGAAAGAGAGAAAAAGGAAATAAGTATGAAGGGCCTTAAGCCAACATGGCCTAGACCTGAGTCTTAAGAGAGAGAGATCGGTCAGTCAGTCTTTTAACACTCACCACAAGGTCTGTCTAAGCAAGGATTCTAGTGACACCAGGCCAGCTCCATCTCAGCTGACTTCACCAGAGAGAGTTCCAGCCAGAGTCCTCCTTAAAGAGCCTTCCAGCCAGAGACTGTTCCAAAGGGCCTCTCTCCAGAGCCTCCAGAGGGACAGAGTCCCCTCAGAGGAGCTCCAGCGAGACCTCCTTAGAGATTGTCCTCTAAGAGCTTCCCTTCTCCAGAGCCTCTCTCAAGAGATTCTTCCCAAGCGATCCTCATCAGAGATCCTCCAAAAGGATATTTTCTCAAGAGATTCTGCTTTTTCTTATATAGGGGTTTTTCTCCTATGTCACCTCCCCTAAGTCCTTACATCTACCAATCACTGTAGATGTTTTCAAAAGGACTGCCCATCTGAATTCCTGCTAAGTCGACTAATCTCCTCAGTAAGTCTGAACCAGAAAAAATGCTGCTGTGTTGACTAATCTCCTCAGTAAACCTGAACCAGTGAAAACACAGCTGAGTCAACTAATCTCATTAAGAGAAAACTTGCCCGACCCTGTTAGGTACCTAGCATCTCATTGTATCAATTCTAAAAAACAGGCATGGCTCAAAGAACTCCTTGCCTTATTATAAGCATGGGTCCAAGTACTTTCATTGTTTAGCAAGGAGTTTTCTCCCCTAAAGCAGTCTTAAGTACGGGTGGAGTAGAGGTCCTCCCATTTCTGATCCTGGCGAGTTCTCACATCAAAATGGGGAATGTTTCCCAGTAGGGAATTTGTTCCAATGGAGGATTCCTCAATGTGGAAATTTTTAACATTCACAAGTCTGAGAAATTTCAAGATTTACAATGCCCATGGCTGGTTAGCCATTTTTTAGTCAACCCCACTCACCACCATCAATTCTGATTCTACATCAGAGAGGAGAAGGCTCTTTGGAACCCACACCCTTTATCCTCTGACTATAGGAAGTAGTAATGACAGGAAGTCAGAGGGCTCTTGGGATATGTAGTTCTTTTCTTAAGGTAACAGATTTTCAGTCATACCTTCCCCCCTGAGACCCGCGAAAGACTACTCTCTTCAGTGGGTCTTGTAAACATACTAACTTTGAAATTGCAATAATTTGAGGATAAGAGGAAAAGAGAACAAAACCAAGAATTGCTAGACACATTGACAAAAAGCCAGGTAGAGGGAAATCCCCTTTTGGCATAAGAGTATACATTCAAATTAAATGTCCAATCAATCTTCAGTTCAATCAACTACACCCAAAGTTCATTCTGAATCTTCTTGATGTAGCTTGTGGTCTGTGGAGGCATCTTCGTGGTGCCTTCTAAGAAGAGTTCATTTTCTGGATTTGGAGAGGTTTCATGTTTCTTAACCTAAAATTACTCTCAAAGAGAATTTAAAATTTTCAATTTAAAATAATAATATATCCCCCCCCCCCAGAGGGTGTTGAAAAACATAGGGATCAGTTAGGGTTGCATTACTAAGTTATGAGGTATATGAATCAATTGGCAAGAGAAATAAAACATATTTTTAAAAATCCAAATTAAAAAAAATAAGTTCTGGATGAAATACAGACTATCAAAGTCTTATGTGTAAAAATTCTAAGTAGAGGAAAAATAAATCCATAACAGGACCTTGAATCAGGGCCCAATTAAAATTACTTAAGCAATTATGCATTTCCCCAGTCAGTAGCCAGAACTATAGAAAGTTTGCCACACCGTGAAAGATAGAAAAGGGACTACATTATACAAGCCAGGTAGGAGCCAAATTTGAGATTTTTGGTAGAATGTGGGACAAGGAAGACCTGCCATTAACACATGTTAAACAGCTACAACCTCAAACCCCAAACAAGTTCAAGTCCTCTTGTCTTGGCTCAAAATTTTCATGAATTCCATTGGGATTGGTCTTGTTGACCTTGCGCTCGATAGGCACTATGCAGTTTAGCTTTGTGCTTCTTTGGCACTGTGCAATGGCTCTTTTTGTATTCTCTTGTCCTGGAATCAGACAGAATCATTAAGCAAAGTCCCATAATCCTTTTTTTAAACCCTTACCTTCCATCTTAGAGTCAATACTGTGTATTGGCTCCAAGGCAGAAGAGTGGTAAAGGCTAGGCAAAGGGGGTCAAGTGACTTGCCCAGGGTCACACAGCTAGGAAGTGGCTGAGATTTGAACCTAGGACCTCCTGTCTCTAGGTCTGGTTCTCAATCCACTGAGCTACCCAGCTGCCCCTCCCCCATAATTTTTTTTTAAACAATCCGTGGCATAATTTATTTTTATAGTCTCAAGCTTTTGGGGCATGCCTTGACATTATAGCAAATACATATTAAACTTATATTACTGCAAAATCAAAAAAGTTAAAGAAAATCTTCTCAATGCTGGTGACATGTGTTTCAAATACAAAATGGAGGAAAAAAATAAAACTGAAATAGTATATTGCACATGCAAGCAAAAACAATAATAAAAGAGTTTTAAAAATCAAAAATATATAGCTTATAATCATTGACACACTGTGTCAGCTAAGGAAAGGTAGAATACAAAAGTTTCTTACCAAAAATGAGATCCATTTCCTCTTCAAACCTGACCATGATCCACTGTGAGTACAAGCAAATGATTTTTACAAAGTAACAGTTTTTTATAAAGAACAATAGTACAACATGTAATGCATTCAAAAAGTATCAAAATCCCCAAAATTATAAAAGCCCATTTAATGACAATAGCAAACAAACTCACTATCATATTTCATATAAGTTGCTGTATGACAAAAAATAAATCCCTATGAACTGATAGATATTTGTCACAATTTTTACAGATGTAGCAAATCTTTCAACCTTGGCAAGTATAGTTTTAAACAAAGTAAAACTTATTTGGGTCTAGAACAGCAGGTCTCAACCTCTCAATTTGTAGCAATGAGAATACATAATGTATATCAGGTATTTACATTCCGAATCATAACTGTAGCAAAATTACAGTTTTGAAGTAGCCACCAAAATAATTTTTTGGTTTGGGGACACTGCAACATGAGGAACTGTATTGTGAGGTCACGGCATTAGAAAGTTTGAGAACCACTGGTCTAGAACATCACCAAGAAATTTAGATTGTTCTGGTGGAAGTAAATTAAATTGAAGAATTTTGCAGGAGCTCTTTTTGGCTTCCTGCTTCATATAAATACCTTGGTAGGAACATTTCTTTGTTTCTCTACCTTTAATACAACATTCTTTAAAATACAAATATAAAAAAAAAAAACTCATCCATTCAGAAACCACTAGTTAATTAAAGTTATTTCTGAAGACCCCTTAACATTACAATTAAATTCTTAGCTTATTAAATTCTCTAAAGGTTATTAGCCACATTGAGTCCATCCATCATCTATGTGACAATTAACAAATGCAAAGTAAAAAAAAAAAGCTGTTAATGGGCTTACAATATTTTGTTCAGTATTCATAAGGGAAAGGTAACAGAATATATCTAATAGTTAAAACACAGTAGATTAAAATGATTCAGTGTTATAGAACAGTATCGAATACATTTAATATATGAACTTAAAAACAACAAAATTAAATCTTAAAACAATCAGCAAAATACAATTAGAGACTTTCATTAAAAAAAGAAAATGGACTCTGAAAAGGCTTAAAATTTCACCTCCAGACCCTTTAAAGTTCCTTTTTCTAAAATTCAGATCGCTATTGTCAGCACTGTGGGATCTCCCATAAGAAGGGAGAACATGAGTTTGAGGAAGCTCAAACTGAATGAATCTTAGAGACTGGGCAGGTCCAAATGGCAAAGGGTTATAGGGGGATGAATTTCTCCCCTGAATCCCAGGCAAGATAACTGAAAGAATCAGTGGTAGAAGAAAAAAAAATCCTAAAGCTGGAAGCTATTTGAAATAGGTAATACAGTGTTCTTTCATAGGTAATCAATTTCCTGTTTGGAAGAGTCTCTTCCTTCTCCCCATCCCCCCTGAGGTAAAACAATAGTTTCCCGAGAGGGAGTTAGGAGGCTAATCATTTCCTAAGGAAAAAGACAATCTAGTTTTTTGGGGTTTATTTTTTTACCATCTCCATATGACTCCAAGGACTCCTAGCTTCTTGGTGGCAGCAATCAACCCATCAGGGGCAGCAACAGTGATCAGGGTGGGGTTGGAGGCCAATTTAGAATTGGAGCTAGAGATCAGTAGGAGGAATTCTGGAGGCCGGGGCCTGGGGCCAGGTGAGTGATCTGAGTCCAGAAGACCAGAAGGAAGCAGTATCAGCAACACCAGTCAGCAGTGAGGAGGAGGAACGAAGGAGGAAAGAGGAATGAAGAACTCAAGCAGTTGGACAAGAGAAGCAGTTTATTTCTTCTTTGCCAAGAGTGCCATCACTAAAAATAGACCATCCAGTAGGGAGAGCAAGCAACTGGGCAAAAAGCAGGAGAAGAAAAACGCAGCAGCTCCAAAGAGATTGGAGTTTCCAAGGGTGGGTAGGGTGGGCAAAAAGCCTTGGTAGGAGAAATGTAGCTTGAAAAAATTTTATCTAGGCTATCTTAAAAATTTGAGAGGTTCTTCTCTGACTAGAGGTTGCCGTCAATGTAAAAGTTAAAATTAAATCTCAATAATAATATTATATTTAAGAGATTTATTAATGATCATTAGAAATCAAGGAATAAAGAAGATACAAAATAAAGACCACATACCCATGGCTTATTAGCCATTTTTTAGTCAACCCCACTCACCACCATCAATACTGATTCTTCATCAGAGAGGAGGAGGCTCTTTGGAGCCCACGCCCTTTATCCTCTGTCTACAGGAAGTCAGTGGGCTCTTGGGGGATATGTAGTTCTTTTTTAGGGTAACAGATTTTCAATCATACACTCTGATTAAATTGGAAACCCCTATAATATTTCTTTATTACAGATATTTTCTTAATTTCATATTTTATAAAAAAACTTTTCTCTTCATATTAAATGTAATTATGTGCTTTTTATTATTTTATAGTCTATAATGTTGACATTTTCATTAATAATATTAATCTACAGTTTTCTTTCTCTACTTTATCCTTACTTGATTTAGGATATCAGGGCCATATTTGGCTCATAGAAGATATTAAGTGGGAATTTTTTCTAACTTTATTTTTGCAGTTTATGTTATACCCTAGAGCAGTGATGACAAACCTTTTACAGATAGAGTGCTGGGTGCCTCCTGTAACCATGAAAATGTGGTTTGCCAAGACTGTGAATTGCCAAAACTGTAAAGTTTTTGGCCAAACTGTAGAGATAATTTTTAGTGTCTTGATTTTAAATCTAAAATTAAGTGGTTGCCATGGGAAAATTCCCAAATATGAAAATACCCAAGTCAGCTGGGTTTTATGGAGATTTTAATTAATATAAATGAAGGAATTAAGGGAAGGGGAGAGAGAGAAAGAGAAAATAGTAGAAAAGGCCTAGGCCAAATGGCCTAGGCCTGAGCCTAAGGGAGAGCGAGTCAGTCTTTATCACTCACCACAAGATTGTCTTCAAGCAAGCTCCAAACCTCCAAACTCCAACTCCAATTAACTTCTTTTTTTTTTTTAAACCCTTACCTTCCCTCTTGGAGTCAATACTGTGTATTGGCTCCAAGGCAGAAGAGTGGTAAGGGCTAGGCAATGGGGGTCAAGTGACTTGCCCAGGGTCACACAGCTAGGAAGTGGCTGAGGCCAGATTTGAACCTAGGACCTCCCATCTCTAGGCCTGGTTCTCAATCCACTGAGCTACCCAGCTGCCCCCTCCAACTAACTTCTAATCCAAAAACTCTAAACTCCAACTAACTCAATTTCAAACTCCCCTTCCTTTTAAATAAATTTTCTCTTGTGTCACCTTCCCCCAAATTTTTACATCTACCAATCTCAGTAGACGTTTTTCCCCAGGATTGCCCATTCTTAGTTCATATCTTCTTTTTTTCTCACCTTCTCTGGTTAGATAAAATCTACTGAGTACTTCACACCTCTTTTATTAAGATTGCCTTCTGTAAGTTGCTTGACCTTTTAGTGATTAATTTAACCTTTATAGGTAGTTAGCACCTTTTTGTATTAGATTTAAAAATAGACCTAGCTTAAGGTTCTAGCTTTACTATAAGTATGAGTTAGGGACTTTTCATTGTTCAATCAGGAGTTTGCAACATTATCTTCCCCTAAGGCACTGACTGAGTAGGGTGGAGTAATTTTAAAAATTCTCAATACATTCCTGATCAAGTACCTCCATTGTTAAAAATGGGGAATAGCTTAATCAAATCTTCTGAAGTAGAGTCTGAGTAGTTTTAAGATTCACACTCCTTGTCCCCCCCCCCCACCAGTCCCACCCCTCCCTCATCCCTTTTTCCCCCTTTTACCTCAGACAGGGAAGGGTGGAAGTTCTATCATTGGGCTGCTAGGCAGAAGGGGGGTAAAGTCAGGAATGTCCTCAGTTGCATGGAGAGAGGGAGGGAACAACTCCATCCCAGTCCCTCTGGCTTTCTAGTAATTAACTCTGGTGGTCGACTATAGGCATGCCCACAGAGATGACTCTGTGTGCCCTTTTTGACATTTGTGCCATAGGTTTGCCACTACTGCCCCAGAGCATGATCTATTTAGTAAAGGTGTCATATTATTGTTCATGCTTCCTTTTCTAAGAGGATCAGTAACGTCATAGGTACAGCAGAGTTGCACAAAGTCATCAGCCTCCCTCGCTTTTTCCAGAGTTGTCCAAGATTAATGGCAGGACAAAAATGGCCTGACAATGGCCCAGGATGCACTGGATGACCTTGACCTTGACACCTTCAACATCAGACCAAGCTCTAAGCATTCCACAGAGCCTGTTTCAGCCAACTTCATGACTATTGGAACAAATCATTCTCATCTGCCTCATTCCACCAAGGGAAGTCTTCATAGGCTTGTGGTATATAAAGTCCAGCCTCACACAGATTTTCTTGTGTGGATTTGTATGGAGGGAAGCTGAAGACTGGAAAGTAATGGGTAAAGATTAAGAACTAGAGAGAGCGAGACATAGAAGGAGTAGAGAGACAAGGAACACAGGGACAAAACTTTAGCTTGGTGTTAGCAGGTCAGTGAAGGAGGGCTGAGCAAGCTGCACAGTTTATTATAGGTTTCAAGGATCAGGGGTTTCTGGAATATCAATCAAACAAGTGAAACAATAGAAATATTAACATAATATAAAGGAGTTGGATAGGAACAGCAGGGTGCCCCAGAAAGAAGCTCATTTATCAAACCTTCTCCCTCTAGAACACTGACACCAAGCTACTGTTATAATTAAAGTAGTGTTTGCCATAAACTGTTACAGATAAAAGAGTGGAGGTCTTAAACTGTGACTGTGGAAATATGGTTTCAAGACATTGTCTTGAGCTAAATCATATATAAAGTAGTCACCAGAGAAAAATTTCCACATATGAAAATATACCCAAGTCAGCTGGGTTTTTATGGAGATTTTAATTAATACAAATAAGGAATTAATGAGAGAGAAAGAGGAAACAATGAGAAAAGGGCTAGGCCAGCCTACTTCAGCCTATGCCACCCTACACCAGCCTAGGCCCAAGCCCTAAGAGAGAGATCAGTCAGTCTTTAATCCACTCACCACAAGATTTGTCCCAAGCAAGATTCTAGTATTCAGAAAGACCCACCAGTTCAGCTTCTGACCTCCTTTTAAAGAGAATTTTCTCCTATGTCACCTCCCCTAAGTTCTCACATCTACCAATCACAGTAGACGTTTTCCAAAGGACAGACCATTCTTAATTCACACCTGAGTAGACTAAACTTTTGAGTAATTCACACCTGAGTAGACTAAAACCTCACACCTCTTTTGTTAAGCTTGTCCCTTGCTAGTTTGCAAGTTGCCTGACCTTCATAGGTACTTAGCACCTTCCTAAAAATAGACTTAGCTTAAGGCTTTTGCTTCACTATAAGTATGGGTTAAGTACTTTTCATTGTTCAGTAAGGAGTTTTACAACTTTATCTTCCCCTAAAGTATGCTTAAGTATGGGTGGAGTAATGTTAGAGTTCTCACATTCCTGACCAAGTCCCTTCATTGTTTAAAATGGGGAATGATCTTAACCAAGTGTTCTAAGGTAGAGACTGAGAATTTTTAACATTCACAACTCTGAGAAATTTTAAGATTCACACTATCCAGATGTTAAATATGTCTTTAACATAACAGGGGGCGGAGTCAAGATGGAGGCTTAGCAAGCAGCAAAAGTTCAGACCTTGTGGAAGACCCTTCCTTACCGATACAGACTGAATGCTCCTAGGGCGCCGAAACCCAACCTGAACAACAGGACAGAAGCGGGGAACCCTCCTTCTGGACTCAAATAAAAAGTTACACCCCACAAAAGCTGGAATCCGAGAATACTCAGGGCTAAGGGGAAGGCAGAGCGAAGGTCCCAGGACCCCTCCTCCACAACCCAGAGCACAGCCCGCAGCAACAGCAGCGGGAACCTTTGAGTGGCCAAAGGTGCTGGCTTGGAGGGTCTACCTTGTGAGCAGCGGGGCACCGGGCTCAGAGAATCCAGCTTGGACAGCAGGGAGGTAGCAAGGGAGAGAGGGGGCCGTGGCTGGGTCCCTCCATCGGGCTCCAGCCTCACTTTTGCCTCGGGCACATCCAGACCAATCCAGTTGAACTAATCCCATCAGAACTCCTCAGAGTTTAGGGAGGAGGGCAAAGGCACTTGTGGACAGTGGAGAACCAGCTAGAGAGAACTGGAGAGAGCCTGGGCAGCCCAGCCTTCCAGGTGTTTTCAGAGCCTCAGTTTCATACCGCATACAGCCCAACCCACTTGAATTCAATCCAAGCAAAAGCCTCCAGAGGACAGGGAAGCTAACATTCCTCCCCTAGAGACTGTACCAAGAGATCTGACAAAGCTCCAAGAGGGGAGACTGACAGCCCCATAACCAAAACAAAATGAGAGAAGCAAGAGCACAGCCAAATACAGGGAGCAAAGAAGGGGTAAACTCGAGCAAACAACAGGAAAAGAAGAAGGAAATTACAATAGACAGCTTCTGCACAGGTAATGAGCAAAGAGCGAATGAAACAGAGGGGGAGGGAACAGCAAAGGAAAAATCAGAAATCCCAGTGAATTGGATACAGGCTTTGGAAGAACTCAAAATGCAATTCAAAACACAATTAAGAGAGGCTGAAGACAATTGGGAAAAGAACTTAAAAACTAAGATAAGTCATCTGGAAACAGAAAATAGTGTCTTGAAAGCCAAAATCAACCAGCTGGAAAATGAGGCAAAGGAGATGAAAGATGACCTCCAAAGAAAACCGACCAAAAGGAAAAGGACGACCAAAAAAATAAGGATGAAATCCAGTCTTTAAGAACCAGAATACAACAATTAGAATCGAGCAACTTCACAAGGCAGCAGGACTCTATAAAACAAAACCAAAAGAATGAAAAAATTGAGGAAAATATGAAGCATCTCATTCACAAAACAGAGGATTTAGAAAATGGTTCAAGGAGAGACAATTTAAGAATTATTGGCCTACCAGAAGACCATGACAAAAGAAAAAGCCTGGACATTATATTACAGGAAATTATTAAAGAAAATTGCCCCGAAATCCTTGAACAAGAGGGAAAAGTGGAGACTGATAGAATCCACAGATCACTTCCTGTACTTAATCCCCAACTGACAATACCCAGGAATGTTATAGCCAAATTCAAGGACTATCAGACCAAAGAAAAGATATTACAAGCTGCCAAGAAGAAGTCATTCAGATACCAAGGAACCACAGTGAGGATATACTCAGGATCTGGCTGCATCCACACTGAAAAAAAGAAAGGAATGGAATACGATATTCCGGAAAGCAAGGGAACTAGGTCTACAACCAAGAATCAACTACGCAGCAAAACTGACTATATTCTTACAGGGGAAAGTATGGTCATTCAACAAAATAGAAGAATTCCAAGAATTCGTAAAGAAAAGACCAGACCTGAACAGAAAATTTGATGTCCAAGCAAGAGAATCATCAAAAGGTAATTTAAAAAAAGAGGGGAAAAAAGAAAACCAAAAAAAATTTTTTAAGAGACTCAATAAGTTAAAATGATATGTATCCCTATAAGAAAAGAGGTCATTGGTAACTCTTAAAAACTGTTGTTATTAGCTGGGCAGCAAAAAGAAGTATACTTAGAGGGAACAGCAACAAACTGTATAGGATGAAAGGACAAGACATAAATAGGTATAAAGATATATGCATGCAAAAAATACATATGCATAAGTATGCATATATATATATATATGTAACTAGAGCTTAAAATAGGTGAATATTAAAAGAAATAGGAAAAGTAACATAACAAAGAACTATATAAATTGCTTGCTAGCCTTCCAAACTGCAAATAACAGTAGAGGCTTGATTTTTAAGTTCCACAAAATTTAAGGATTCAGAAGTCAATCCTGTGAAATATTGGAAATATATCCATAAGTCTACTCCATGAACACTTTGCTCATTAGAGTCAACTTTTGAATACATTTTTAATATCTTCATGATTCATTATATCTGAAACCCTTCATGATATTCATTAGCAGCATATGAATAAGGGCAGAAGAGATATATTTTGGAAGAGTAACCCAGTGCTGAGGTTTGTCAAAATATGAGGTTTGTCAAAATCTTGTCCAAAAATTGGACAAGAGGTCAAAGGATTCAAGATTAAGGAGCAGTGTATGGTTGAATTGGCTTGAGATTCGAAAAAGAAGAAAGAGAAGTCAAGACTAATAAAGTATTGAGAGTAAGAGATATTATACAGGGTATTTCAAAAGTCTTTGTGCAATATTAATCTATTAAAGCTCTAAATTTATTAAAGTGTTATGATACTAAGGCTTAAAACTACACTATGACTTTTGGGACATGCTGTATGTTGCAATGAGAGAAAAATAATGTTATGTGGGTAAAGAACAGGGAGAAATAGATTTACAAATGCAATGACATAATTAAATAGGGGAATGTCAGATTTTTTTTAAGGAAATAAAACATTTAAAGGTGATGACATCAAAGAAATAAATATTCCTATTGACATGGGCACTGTACCCCCAGAAACCCAGGCAAACTATTATCAGGGAAACTCCTTTGTGTGAATCTTAAATTTTTTCAGACTTGTGAATATTAAAAATTCTCAGACTCTACCTTAGAACATTTGGTTAAGACCATTCCCCATTTTAAACAATGAAGGTACTTGATCAGGAATGTGAGAACTCTAACATTACTCCACCTATATTTAAGCATACTTTAGGGGAAGATAAAATTGTAAACTCCCTACTAAACAATGAAAAAGTACTTAACCCATACTTATCATACTTATAGTGAGGCCAAGCCCTTAAGCTAAGTCTATTTTTAGATCTAATACAAAAAGGTCCTAAGTACCTATGAAGGTCAAATTAATCACTAAAAGGTCAGGCAACTTGCAAAATTGCAAAGGGAAAAGAGGTGTGAACTTACTCAGAAGTTTTAGTCTACCCAGAGAAGTTGAGAACTAAAGAATGTGTGAATTAAGAATGGTCAGTCCTGTGAAAACGTCTACTGTGATTGGTAGATGTGAGAACTTAGGGGAGGTGACATAGGAGAAAATTCTCTTTAAAAGGAGAATCAGAAGGCCTCTGAAGAAAAAAATTTCAGCCTTGGAAGATGAAGTGGAGCTCAGGAACTAAACTGGTGGGTCTCTCTGAACACTAGAATCTTGCTTGGGACAAATCTTGTGGTGAGTGGATTAAAAACCGACTGATCTCTCTCTTAAGGCTTAAGCCTAGGCTGGCCTAGCCCTTTTCTCATTATTTCCTCTTACTTTCTCTCTCCCTTTCATTAATTCCTTAATTCGTATTAATTAAAATCTCTATAAAACCCAGCTGACTTGGGTATTTCATATTTGGGAATTTTTCCCATGGCGACCACTTTATTTTTGATTTAACGCAAGACACTATCTTGAAACCATATTTTCTCGGTCACAGTTTAAGGCAACCACTCTTTTATCTGTAACACTTGCTCCCTTATATCCTCGTGACTCTGAGCCTAAAAATACCCAATGACCCCTCTAGGGTCCTGAGATGATTATCTTCCTTTGATCATCCTCTAGATTTAAGATGGACAGAAAGATGCACCTCCAGGCTACAACTCCATCCTATCAGACATCTGTTTGTTCCCTAAAACTAAGGAATCTTTATGTCCCCAGGCAGACCCCAGTATGATCACCCCACCAACACTCTCTGTTGTAAAAAGTATAAAATCCCCCAGAACTGATGTTGTCTGGGGGAACAGCCTTTCCATTCATGCTGTCCTCTCAAGGAACTGCTCCCCATCTTGCTGTTCCACCTTGCTATCCTCCTGGCCATTCTCAACATTACCTCCTAAGTTAATAAATTTCTCTTTTTGTTTTTAAGCTAAGTTTTGGAGTCTTGCATTCTTGCAAAAGGTATCCTTCCCCAACCCCAAGGGTACACACCTGAACCCCATAAAACTATGTGAAGCTCAGGTGGAGTGAAAGAGGAAGTCACTTTAAAGAGACAGTAATTGAGAAACTAGGAAGTTTAAGGAAGCAACCATATAGATGGTTTAGTCACTTAGTACAGGAGCAGGTTTGGGAAAGGAAAGAAAGATGATGAGCCTGGTGCTGACCTCTCAGGAAATGGAGAGATTGACCCAAGAAACAATGTACATTAGCAACCATTAATCTGAATTGGGTGGAAAATTTTAATTGACTTAACTTTTAATTTAATTAATTTAAAAAAGGGAGATATGATAGTGTTAGAAGGGGATTCTAAAGTGGAGAACAGAATATTCTGACTCTTCTTCTAAGATCAGAATATCAGGGGTATAAGTAAAGATACATCCAATACTTGAAAGACTAGTACCAATCCAGTTACTTTTTCATAATAGGAATGGCAACAACATTCTTGTTAATTCTTCTGAGAGACATTGACTTCTGTATATACCTGAGAGTCAAATTCACTAATCATTTAGTCACTAAATGGAGACTACCAAATACATCTTAGTAATTCATCTACACCTTGTTGTAGTCTTTAGTGCTTGGGACAAATAATTGGTTTTGTCCCAGTCCTTTGTAAAGTCTACTGCAGCCAGTCTATATTTAAAATCATTGCCTCTCGCTACAACCTTTTCTGTAATCTTTACCTTCACAATCAGCATTACTAGCCCAAATACCTTGTCAATGTGGAATCTAGAAACCCCCAAACTTGTAGCCAGGCAGGATCTGATAACCTCACCAGTTTAGTTAGCTTGAAGGTGAAGACCTCAAGTCAGACCTTGTCTCATGAGAGTTTCTCCCAGAAGGAAAGTCCAACTTCACAAGTATTGGTTTAATAATATACCTTAAAGTAGTTTAGGTGGAGCAGTGTAGTGTAGTGGTAGTCTCTCGGTGATCGAGTATGACGATTGTCTTTGTGTAGTTTCATCTACGGTGTACCCTCATGCGGCTTTGAAGTCCAAAGACTGAGGCGCAAAGTTTGTGGCACATGGGGCATGGGACACCAGTTGTTATGGGAGGTGCGGTTGTGGCCTGGTGTCAGCGTTCACACACAGCGGCAAGACGTCGACGTTGCTCGTCTTCAAAGGTGGCGGCGGCATGGTTAATGTGGGTTCAACAGCTGCTTCTGACAGAGGCAGCGAGTTCTAGTTGCTTTGGTGTAATGCCAGCCCACTTCAAGTTGGACTTTAGCTGATCCTTGAATCTTTTCTTTGGTTGGCCTTGTTTCCTGAGTCCAGCTGACAGTTCACCATAGAATACCTGTCTTGGTATTCGCTGTGGGTCCATGTGGATGACATGTCCAGACCATCGTAGCTGGGTTTTGAGGACCATGACTTCGATGCTGGTGGAGTTGGCTCTGTCGAGGACTTCCTGGTTGGTGATTCGGTCCTGCCATCAGATCCTCATGATTGACTGGAGGGAGCGTTGGTGGAATTGCTCCAGCTGTTTCATGTGCTTCCGGTACAGTGTCCACGTCTCACAACTGTACAGGAGTGAGCTGAGGACTACTTCGTTATACACTTTGAGCTTCGTCTCAGTGCTTACACCTCTGTGTTGGAGGACATTGCAGTGTAGCCACCCAAGTGCCTGGCTGGCCTTTTGGATCCTGGCATTAATCTCGTGGTCTAGGGACCCGTTGTTGGCAATGGTGCTGCCCAGGTACTTGAAGGTGTTGACATTAGAAAGCTGTGTGCCGTCGATTGTAATGCATGGCTGGTTAGTTGGCCTCCCTGGTGCAGGTTGGAACAGCACCTCTGTTTTGCTGAGGCTGATAGTCAGGCCAAACAGTTTTGTTGGGGTAGAGAACCTGTCCACAATGGTTTGAAGATGATTTTCTTGGTGGGCCATGAGAGCACAGTCATCTGCAAAGAGAGCTTCCAGGATGAGTCTCTCTGTTGTCTTTGTTTTTGCAGTCAGGCGGCGAAGGTCAAATAGTGAGCCATCCAGTCGGTATTTGATGCAGACGCCCAGGTCTAGATCCATCACAGCATGTCTTAATACTTGGGTGAAAAATAGGTTGAATAGTACCAGAGTGAGGACACAGCCTTGTTTCACACCATTGGAGATGTTGAAGTGATCAGAAGTCTCTCCACCAGATAGGACTTCCCCTGTCATGTCGACATGAAAGAGCTGGAACAGTTTGACAAATTTTGCTGGACAACTGAGCTTGCTGAGGATCACCCACCAAGAGTCCCTGTTCACTGTGTCAAATGCCTTTGTCAGGTCTATGAAGACAATGTAGAGACTCAGGTTCTGCTCAAGGCATTTTTCCTGCATTTGCCTCACTGTGAAGACCATGTTGATGGTGCTATGATCTGGTCGGAAGCCACATTGTGATTCAGGCAGGTTCTGCTCTGAAACAGATGGCAGGAGTCTGTTGAGTATAAACGGGCGAGGATCTTTCCAGCAGTAGAGAGTAGTGAGATGCCTCTGTAGTTGTCACAGGCTGCTCGTGAGCCTTTGTTCTTGTATAGGGCCACGATGGAGGCATCTCTGAGTTCTGGGGGCATGTCTTCCTCTTCCCATATGCTGGTCAGCACTATGTGGAATGCCTGGAGCACCTTTCCATTTAAGGCCTTGTATACCTCGGTTGGGATCCCGTCTTTACCGGGTGCCTTGCCTGTACTCATTTGTTTAATGGATTTTTGGACTTCCTCTATTGAAGGAGGGACACCAAGTTGTTCAATGGTGCAGTTTTGGGGGATCTGGTCAAGGGCACTTTGGTCGACTGAAGAGGGTCGGGTGAGAAGCTGACTGAAGTGTTCTTTCCACCTGTTGCTGATGCCTTTTTTATCTTTTATGAGAGTGTCACCGTCAGAGGATAGCAAGGGAGTGGTGGTGGGTTTTGATGGCCCATAGACAGTCTTGAGGGCACTGAAAAATTGTTTGTAGTTTTTCGTATCAGCAAACCGCTGGATTTCTTCTGCCTTTTTTTCCCACCATCGGTCTTGCATCTTCCTGATCTCACTCTGTGCTGTGGCTTGGAGAGACTTGAATCTGTCCTTTTTAGGAGCAGAGTTTGGGTTATTTTGCCACTCCATAAAGGCTTTGTTCTTCTTGCTCAATAGGTCTTCAATAGCAGTGTTGTTCTCATTGAACCAGTCCTGGTGGTTGCATTGTTTTGGGCCTAGGACTGCCTTTGATGTTTCCTTCACTGCGTCTCTGAACTGGTTCCATTTCTCAGTTGAGTTTCCAGTGGAGCAAGCTAATTCAATCAGGTGTTAAGTACCCTTTTGTCCCTGTAGTTTCTCCCTTTGTGTCAAAGTCCTTTCCCAAGGTAGCCCAGCCCTTGGTTGGATCTTTCCATTTTATATCCATTGTAAAGCATCAACCTCTCCCAGATAATCTTGTCTAGGGCTCCTCAACTTCTTTGTAGCCATTGCAAAGCCAATCAACCATACTCTCCTGTCCTCATATATAAGTCCCCCAGTTTCTTTTATTCTTTGGAACTGACAGCCTCTAGTGTTGGTGTTCCCAAGGGTTGGTGCCCAGAGTAGCCAGACTTGGGGCTCTGTGTGGGTTTGTAGGAGGCCTTGAGGAATTAAGCTGAATCCCTCTCCTTAAAGACGTGGTTTTTCTGACTATTTAATGATTCTGTGTTTTTTTTCCAGTTTAACAACCTCCACAAGGTGATCTTCATGTTGTCCTGCCCAATCCCCAAATGGCAAGCTAGGCAAAATATCCTCAGAAAACACCAGAAATTCAAAGCTTTGTTCTTTTTTTTCCTCTTAGCTGAGAATCTCAAGTAGCTTTTTCATTTACCTTTGACATGGGCACTCTACCCCCAGAAACCCAGGCCAACTATTATCAGGGAAAACTCCTTTGCCCTTTCATCCTTGTGACTCTTAACCTAGAAACACCCAATGACCCCACCCAGGGTCCTGAGATGTTTACCCTCTTTTGTTCTCTAGATTTAAGGTGGACAAAGAAATGAATCTTTATGCCTCTAGGCAGACCCCAGTCAGATGACCACCCCACTCCACCAAATGCTTGAGGGACTAACATTCTGGTCAAGTCCACACCAGGACATAGCTTCTAAAGAGTATATAAACCCCAGAACTGATGTCATCTGGGGGACAGCCTCTCCATCCATGCTGTCCCCATGGAGGAACAGCCTTTCCTTTCATGCTGTCCTCCCAAGGAACTGCTCCCCATCTTGCTGTTCCACCTTGCTATCCTCCTGGCCACTCTCAACATTATTCTCTAAATTAATAAATCTCTTTTTGTTTTTAAGCTAAGTTTGGAGTCATTGCATGCTTGCAAAACGTATCTTTCCCGAACCTAAAAGGGTATCCTTCCATGCCCATAACACCTTGAAGTGGGACACTTCACAAATGAATTCAAACACCTAGAATATTGATTATTGGAACCATAATTTATTAATAAAAGAGAAATGAATCTACCAGCTGGGACAGAATTCCCTAATGGAAAACTGCATTGGTTTGACATTAAAGACCAAATTATATGCATTGCAGAGTTCTTATCTAACAAACAAACCTTAACTCAGGAATGTGGGGTCTGAGATGGGGGTGTGTGTGTGTGACCAATTCTTAGATTATGATGGGGCTGATGGGGCTGTTAACCAAGGAGTGTTTATCTTCACTTAGTCAAGTGAAGAGACAAAATTCCTCTTTTGTCTCTTGCCACCCAAACTAAGCAGAAAGCATTTTGTTATCTGCCCCAAATATCTTGTCCTTCTGGAGGGAAGGAAAAACCAGGTCTGTCCCCTAAAAATGCAGACAGGGGTAATTTTTCCATCTTTGGTCTTTCTGGGGCTACTTCAACCTGAGTCCATCAGTCAGTCCTGAGCACCAAGTGCCAGGCACTATGCTAACAATGGGAAAAACAAAACAAGCAGAAAGAAAGGTAGTCCCTGCCTTCAAAGAAGCACAGTTTCTTTTTTTTTTTTAATTTAAATGTAATTTTTTTCAGTTACAAGTAGAAACAATTTTTGACAATTGTTTTCTGACATTTTATGATTCAGATTCTCTCACCTGCCCCAAATAGTAAATAGTCTTGATATAGGTTATACTAGGCACAGATTATGAGGGGAGAGGGGAGGGAGAGCAGACCACACATAAAATGAGGCAGAGAAGAGGAAGAGGGTGTTGACTGGGAAAAAACACAGAACTATCAAAGAGTCAAGATTACTCTTTAATCAAGGGAAAGGGGTTCAATGCAATAGTAGGCCTTGACACAGAGCTGTGCACTACATGACTGCACAGAGGATTGAACTCTGGCCACTGACTCCTGGGGGTGCCACCATGCTAAATGATGACTCCAAGGAACAAAAGAATTTGGGGAACCTATATACCATTTACTCCCCTCTATTAACTATTTTTGTGGATGAACTTCTTCCCTTGGGGAAAGAGAGAGAAATCATGCTCTCTCTCTCTTCCACTGTGACTATTTCCTTCACTCACAATGAAGTCATTTGAGGATAGTCTGTATCATATTGTATTATATTATTCATGGGGAAGGGGGAGAGGAGAGAGGAAGGGAGAGAATATAGAATGTAAAAGTATCAATATGACTAACATGTAATCTAGAAAAAAAATTTTGAACTTAAAAGGAAATGGCGGGGGCAGCTGGGTAGCTCAGTGGATTGAGAACCAGGCCTAGAGACGGGAGGTCCTAGGTTTAAATCCGGCCTCAGCTACTTCCTAGCTGTGTGACCCTGTGCAAGTCACTTGACCCCCATTGCCTAGCCCTTACCACTCTTCTGCCTTGGAACCAATACACAGTATTGACTCCAAGATGGAAGGTAAGGGTTAAAAAAAAGGAAATGGCAAACCAATCCAGTATCTTTGCCAAGAAAACTCCATGAGAAAAAACACTATTCTTAAGCAGAGGATAAACTGTGGGAGTAGAAACACCAAAATGCAAAAATGCATTGAGAATAACAAATTAATTTTTCACTCCATAGAAGAGGATAAGTGATTCACCCTTATACATACATAACCTTTATCAATTCTGATGGTCCTTAACCTAACTCACATTCACAATGTCAAGTTCTCAAAAGGCAGCTTATATCTCCCCCTCAAGATTCTGGGGGTAATTCTAGGGATACTTGCTCTAGGCTCTAATCCTCTTTGTACTCTAGCCTCTAGTGACACTGGTCTCCTTTTTGTTCTTCATACAAGAGACTCCATACATATTCATACTGACCCCTACAGCTGGACAGCTAGATGGCACAGTGGGACAGAGTGCTAGACCTTAAGTTAGGCCAGACCTGAGTTTAAATCCAGTCTCAGATACTTCCTAGCTATGTAACCCTGAGAAAATAATTTAAACTTGGCCTGCCTCAGTCTCCTCATAAGAACAAATGAGTTAATATTTTTAAGTGCTATATAAATACTAGTTGCTATTATTATTATTCTTTCTCCTTGTCTCCACCCAGCTTTTTTGACTTTTCTACAAAAAGCTTTTCCTGGTCCCTCTTAATGTTTGTGTTTTCCCTGTAAGGTTATCTCCAGTTTATTCTGTATATATCTTGTTTGTTCTCTACAGCAACAAAACTGTTTGGCCTATCAGCCTCAGCAAAACAGAGGTGCTGTTCCAACCTGCACCAGGGAGGCCCACTAACCAGCCGTGCATTACAATCGACGGCACACAGCTTTCTAACGTCAACACTTTCAAGTACCTGGGCAGCACCATCGCCGACGACGGGTCCCTAGACCACGAGATTAATGCCAGGATCCAAAAGGCCAGCCAGGCACTTGGGTGGCTACACTGCAAAGTCCTCCAACACAGAGGTGTAAGCACTGAGACGAAGCTCAAAGTGTATAACGAAGTAGTCCTCAGCTCACTCCTGTACGGTTGCGAGACATGGACACTGTACCGGAAGCACATGAAACAGGTGGAGCAATTCCACCAACGCTCTCTCCGGCCAATCATGAGGATCCGATGGCAGGACCGAATCACCAACCAGGAAGTCCTCGACAGAGCCAACTCCACCAGCATCGAAGTCATGGTCCTCAAAACCCAGCTACGATGGTCTGGACATGTCATCTGCATGGACCCACAGCGAATACCAAGACAGGTGAACTGTCAGCTGGACTCAGGAAACAAGGTCAACCAAAGAAAAGATTCAAGGATCAGCTAAAGTCCAACTTGAAGTGGGCTGGCATTACACCAAAGCAACTAGAACTCGCTGCCTCTGTCAGAAGCAGCTGGCAAACCCACATTAACCATGCCGCCACCACCTTTGAAGATGAACAACGTCGGACGTCTTGCTGCTGCGCGTGAACGCCAACACCAAGCACCTCCCATAACAACTGGAGTCCTTTGCCCCATGTGCCACAAACTTTGCACCTCAGTCTTTGGACTTCAAAGCCACATGAGGGTACATCAATAGATGATAATGCACAAAGACAATTGTCATTCTTGGTCACCGAGAGACTACCACTATACTATATACATAGTTGTTTGCATGGTCTCTGAGCTCCATTGTAAACCTTAAAATTTCTTAGACTTATGAATGTTGGAAATTTCCCCATTGGGAAATCTCATACTGGAAAAAAATTCCTACTGATAATAAGAACTCTATTGGAATGTGAAACCCCTTGGCATGGGAGGATCCTTCTCCTCCCTACATAAGACTACTTTAGGACAGAAACCTTTTGCTAAACAATGGAAAGGGCTTTGACCTATGCTTAAGCATAGAACAGGAAGTTCTTTGAGTCATGATTGATTTTAGAATTGATACAATAGAGATACTTGGAATGACAGAACCTCGTCTTGAAACTACAATCTCCACCCTACTCAGAGTAAAAGGATTTAGGAAGGGCTGCAGCAAGGATCAAGATTTAATTATTTGAGAATATGACCTTCAACAGACATGTGCAAAGGGGCAGACCTCTGGGTGGTCCTGGGTTAAGCTAGAGCCACCATTGGCACAGGGAAGACATGGACAGTGATTGGTAGATGTGAGAACTGAGGGGAGGGAACTTAGATGGTTTCCTTAAAGATAGCGGGGTCTGAGGACTGGGGGGGTTCAAGAGGTTTTGCTCTGAGGAGGTTTTGCTCTGAGCGAGGTGGCTCTGAAGGAGGACTGAGGAAGTTGCTCTGTTGGAGGACCAGGAGAGAAGGCTGGCTCTGAAGGAGGAGAATTCTCTGGAAACATTTCTTGAAAGGAGACTCTTGAAGGTGGAGCCTGAGGTTGGCATGAGAAGCCTTACCTAGAGAGATCTTGGGTGAGTGATAAAACCAACTGACTGATTTATTCATTCTTATTCCTTTCTTACTTTCTCTCTTTTTCTATTGATTAATCAGTGTATTATAAATTAAATTTCTCTATAAAACCCAGTTGGCTTGGGCATATTCATAAATTGGGAATATATTCCCTGGCGACCATCTTTATTTATATAAAACCAAGACACAGTAGAAAACATATTTCAGAGGTCATAATTGATATATATATTTCCCTTGCTCCCAAACATTTTAATTAACACACCTTGAAGCAGGGTTTTTTTTTTCTGTTTTTATTTATTTCTTCAGAATTTTGCAAGGTACCTAGCACATGACAAGTGCTTAATAAATTCTTGCTAACTTGACTTGACAAAGGAATATTTACTGAAAAGATATAGCAAGAACAGAAATACAAATACATGCCTCCAAAACTATGAGCACACTACCCTCTCTGGTAAGAGTAAGGTCAAATTTAAAAGCAATTGCTACAAAGCACTGGTCTCAACAAATTTACTCCCAAACCTGGCAGGGTCCATGGATAAAGCTGCTCCCTTTGCTTGCAAAAAACAGCTTATCAGATGTACAGTTGATTTACTGCTTTGCTGGGTCAAGAAGGTCACTCCTTTATCCTGCACTGTCACCTTTCATTGCTCATTGTCAGCAAACTGTGGAATGTATTCCTGCTCCAGAACTTCTGGCAGCTTGCTTTTCTGATCTTCCAAAGCTCACAAGATTGTCACTATTTCCAATATACCTCTGCTTAAGAACAGGAAAAAACAAACACAAAACTTAGAAAAGAAGCACTATGTATTCTTGCATCTGTGGTCTTGGATGGACAAGGCAGATCACTGGTACTAATAGTTCTAGAGCAAAAGATAAGAGATATTGCCAGGATTTACAAATTGATTAGATATCAGAGTGTAAAGACAAGTTAAGGAAGCCTCTAAAGTTGTGAACCTGGGTGACTCAAACTATGTCAGTGTCCTGAAGAGAAACAAGGAAGTTAAAAACAAAGGGTGGCTATGGTGAAAAGATTTGTTTTTGGCATATTGAGTTTGAGATGTGTCTGACTCCATGGACCATAGCGTGGAGATCATAGCATAGTGTCCATGGGGATTTTTTTGGTAAAGATTCTGGAGTTGTTTGCTATTTCCTTCTCCAGTGGATTAAGGCAAATACATGGTAAGTGATTTGCCAAACATTGCATTAAGTATCCTAGGCCAAATTTGAACTCAGGTTTTTCTACTCCAGGCCCCATATTTTGTATCTCTACTGAGCTATCTAGCCACCCTTCACAATATTACTATCATTTACATAGCTCTTTAAGGTTTGCAAAGTGCTTTACAAATATCTCGTTTCCTCACAACCCTGAAAAGTAGGTACTGTTTTTATTATCCCTTTTTTACAGATAAGGAAACCGAGGCACAGAGGTTAAGGGACTTGCCCAGGGTCACATAGAAAATTTCTGAGGTTACATTTGAATTTATAGCTTCCTTATTCCAGGCCTACCTCTGTATCCACTGTACTATCTAGCACAATGCCTGGCACATAGTAGACATTTAAATGCTTGTTAACTTATTCTTTCAATACCTAGTATGTAGTTCCTTTGTGCCAAATGTCTTTAATTTAACAAAGCTAACGGTACTTTCAACATCTCACTTATCTTATGTATCAATTTCCTGTTGACTATTTTTTCTGGGTGGAAAGATCTTTCTACTAGGGCAAAAAGACTGAAACAAAGTAAGAATTGATCTGTTTAATGTTTATATTGCCCACAATTCCTTTTATTAATCCTACCTTTTTTTTTCCTACCAAGCATATAATTATTTGTTTATTTATCTACCTCTTTTCCATCCTTCTGTACTTTTTTTTTTGGACTCTAAATCCAACAGGACCTTTTTGCTGAACAGTCGTTGCCTCAATGTGCCTGAGAGTGGTGTGGGGAAACTATACAAAAGCTTGCTTTTCTGCTGACACCTCTTATCATTCTTCCCCAGCCACCCCAAACAAATACAGATAACAAGATCCCTGACTTAGATCTGGAAAGAAGTCAAAACTCATATATACAGTTCTTGGAGTTCTCCCTAGTAAGCTAACTCTTCCCAAGCCTCTTGTGATACTTTCTTGGGCTCCTCTTTGTAAAAGAAAGGATAGATGTGGGAAATAAATCAGCATCGCTCCCAATATTGTGTCCTCCCTAACAACACAACACACACTCGCTCCAGTTAATGTCATTTTTGCGATAAGTTCATCCAGTTCTCGAGAAGCTTTCATATCTTAACACCTCCACGGTCGTTTTCTAATCTTGTAAACATCTAATTGGAGTTTCCGTTTTACTAAATTTAACAACTCTTTCATAAAAAAGACCACGTTAAAAACCAAAATTGACCAAGGACGCAAGACCAAGACGGAAGAACTCTGGAATTCGAGGAACCTTCCCCGAAGTGGCCCGAACTCCACGCGCGCAAGCGCACGAGACGTAAATCGGGGTCCTCATTACTGGCTCTCAATCATTTTTGGCAAAAAATTTTTTTACTGTAAAATGAACCCCTGAAACCAATTAGCTCTTCAGACAGAAAAATTCAAATGGAGACATTAAAAAGATTATATAGACTACGCACTCCGTAAATATATATGTGACATATGTACTTCTTCATGAATACGGCAGTTGTCTAGACACCTTGCATCCTGCGCAGAGGGCCTTAGTGGCGGTGGCCGGCGGGAAGAGAAGCTTTCAAAGCAGCTGCCAGGGGCTGCGGCGCTTTAGCGGCGGTGTCGGTACTTCTTCCAGGTCTTAAGCGATGAAACTCCAGTGTGAGGTAGAGGTGGTTAACCGCCACCTTCCTACCTTTGGCCTGAAGGGTCGGGGTAAAGGCACCAGAGCAGTGCTGTCCTTGGGCCGGCCGTCGGACAAGACGCTGCCCCAGTCTCAGTCTGGGACCGCCCACCTAGTCATACACACCCTGAAGGACAAGACTGGGAGCAGGTACAAGGTGAGCGTCTCCCACACTCCTCGCAGCCCCGTAAGCAATGTCGGCCCGCAGGAGGGATAGGGAGCCTCCTCGCCCCTCCGTGAGAGAGGATTATAGGCCTTGAAGGGTAGGGAAGCCCCGAGGGCCCGCACTATCTGTGTGGATCCCCACGGACGCCGAGGAAGAGCAACTCCTCCACCCCCAACCCCGAACCCTCTGCTTTTTGAAAAGCCGAGAACTCGCAAGTGTCGTCCCCTCCCACTCCAACGCGAAGTCGTCTCCACATGTTTTATCTGCAGGTTTGCTTTGGCTGGATGTTTGGCCACTTGTTGGTCCAGTTGCTAGGAATAGGATCACCCTCTCAAAACTTGGGGAGTGAAGCATTTGAAATTGCAGGCCAACCGATGCCAAAATACGGCCATAACTGTGAGGTTTAGTGCAGCGGTGGTGAGGCAGGGCTGCTTTTCACTTCCAGCCGAGCTTTCTGTACTCCGTTAGTGTTAAACATCGAGGGGGTTACTTGGCACACACAAAAATGAAGGTCAAGGATAGTACATTCTTTTAGGGGGATTTAAGTACGTTTACACAAGTAAATATCAGCTCTGCTTGTCTTGGGGTTTATTGGAAGTTAAAGTCGATGTAGTAATGCAGTGAGTTGCTTTTACTTTTTCTTGAATATAAATTCCTATAACTTAATTTGACTTTTTGATGCTGTATTTATGTACCGAAATATTTGGTCACCAATACATAATTGTTTTCTAAAATACTGTAGTTGATTCACCAAAGGGAAAAAGCTGGATTCTCCTACAGGCTGTAATTCTATTACAAAGTAACCTAATGCCAGAAGCTTTATCACCATAATGTTAAAGTTAACATTCAAGATTTGATGCTACTCTCTACCAACTTAAAATAATTCTGAAGGTTTACAGGCTTTATTCTTTAAAAGTAAGAAACAAGATGCCAAAACTACATAGTGCCCTGCCCTTGATTTTCACCGTACTAGTCCAGGTTGAGTTAGATGACTTTATTCAGATCTCTACAGTGAAAAAACAGTTTTATTTGAATAGATAGAATGCTAATGGTGGCTATCCCATTCAGAGCCCCTAAACTTTTATTAAGGACCTTGAGAGCTATGGAAATTTTACACTATGTGGTAGAATCATTTTTATAGAAGGAAAGATTTGTATAATCTAGTATAATCTTCTCTTAACAGATGAAAAAACTGAAACCCAGAGGCATTAAATAATTTGCCTCCAATCACACCGTTAGTGACAAAGCCAGAACTAGAATCTAAATCTCAATTATTCTTTCCAAGCAACCTTTTCATGTTCCTAAGGTTCTTCCCTCTCCCTATAAAAATCCTACTTAATCTTGTAAATGCTAAATTTGAATTCACTTATTGAGATCTCTCATTTCTAACTATATTATTGTAATTTCCACAGTGAAAACACAAGATTAATTTGTTCTATTTGGTAGTATTAAATTTTTCAAATTAATTTATCAGATAAGTTTTAACAAGCTCTGTGAAGTGACCCCTTGAAAATTTGTAATATTAAAAGTGTAAATTAATTTTATTAGTAGCATCATTTTTATTATATTGACTAAGCTTACCCATAAACACTGAATATTCCTCCACCTATATAGGCTATTCTTTAGCTCTGTAAGGAGTCCTTAGTAGTTGAACTTTTGCTAGTCTTTGTATGCTTTGGGATAAATTTGCCCATACATTTGTTAATGTTTACTTCAAAAGAATATGTGGTAGTAAACCAGATGTTCTTCTGGATTGATTAGGCCTGACTTAAGGTATGTATATAACTCCCTTGGGCGAATTTTACAACAGGTATGAAATCTTCAGAAAGTTAGTTTTGAATTTTGAGATTGAATTCTTTTTTTTTAATCCTTACCTTTTATTTTGGAATATTAAGTATTGGTTTCAAGAGAGAAAAATGGTAAAGGGTAGGCAATTGAAGTTAAGTGGCTTGCCAGGGTCACACAGCTTGGAAGTTTTTGAGGTCAAATTTGAACTCAAAACTTTCCCTCTCTAGGCCTGGCATTTGAATTCTTTACATTAAGAATGATAACAGGGAGTAGCTTCGTGCATACTTCCTAAGCTGTGTGACCCTGAGCAAGTTACAACCCCTATTGCCTAACCCTTATCACTCTTTTGTCTCAGATTTAATACATATTATTAATTTTAAGATAGAAGATAAGGGCTTTTTTTAAAAAGAGCTTAAAAAGAATCATTAAAACTTCAAAATAATAGTGCCCAAATAGTGTCAGATTAAGAGAAAGTTAAAATGGACTTTCATTTTTCTCAGAATTGTTTTTTTTAACTTTGCTACTTTTATTTGTTTCAAACAGCTAAAGGAAAATATTGAACAATTTTTTACTAAATTTGTGGAAGAGGGGAAAGCCACTGTTCGATTAAAGGAACCTGCCGTGGATGTCTGTCTTAGTAAGGTATTGTGTCAGAAGTTTCTTTTGAAAATTTGACCTACCAGAATTAGAAAATTTAGGGGGTAAGGGAACAATCTAAGGAAAACAGGAATTTTCAGTTTATTGGGTAAAAAGATTAAGACTTTTTTTCTTGTGGTTGTACTTTGCTTCCTCTATAGCCTTCTGATATGCAACTTCTGTGGGGCTCAGTTTCCTTATCTGTAAAGTGAGAAGGTTGAACTAGATGACTGATAAGGTTCCTCTCTATGATCCTGTGCTCAAACTAGAATTAAAACTTATTTTCTGATTTCCAAAGCAAGAGCTATTATTTAGATAGAATAAATCAGTTTATATTACCAATCCTAAAGAGGATTATGATTTACTTATTTTAATTCCTTGGATTTTTTCTTCTTTTCTTTAAAAAAAAATGTTTTCAATCAACAAAAATCCATCTTCTCTTTCTCCCAGCCCTACCCTCACTTTATAATGAAAGAAAAACAAAACCCCTGTAACAAAAATGTATAGTCAAGGAAAACAAATTTCTGAATTGATAATGTTAAAAAAAATACTCATTCTGGTGAGTCCTTCACCTTTCTATTAGGAGGTGAGTAGCATGTTTTATCATTAGTCCTCTTAGAAACATGGTTGTTATTGCAGTGATCAGAGTTCTAATTCTTTCAAATTTGTTTTGCAGCACAATTGTATCCCATCACTTATTCATTTATTTATATATCATAACTTGTCCAGCCATTCCTCAATTTATGGGCATCTCCTCAGTCTCATTCTTTGCTCAAAAATAGCCATAAATATTTGTGTGCATTTTTAGAATTTGATTTGCTTAGGAATGATTGTTCCTTTAATATATCTTCCCTCTAATTTCCCCTGCACCCTTTCCCTATTTTCCTATTAAGTCACATATTCTATATCCAATTGTGTATCTATCAGATGTTTCCACCATCCTTCTTGTTTGTATAGATGTTTGCTGAACATCTTGATTATGTAAGATAACTTTTTCTAATCTTCCTCTTTTGCCTTACCCCAACCACTCTGTCTTCTTCCCCTCTCTTTCCATTCTTTTAAGATCAAGATAACAGAAATCCTCCCAGAACTTCTGTTTATCACAATTCCTCTATGGCCCCCTGATGATTACCTTTTATTTATTTTTTGGATTACTTTCTGTCCTAGAATTGATTCTTCTAAGTATCAGTTCTAAGGCAGCAGAAGAGTAGCAAAGTCTAGACAATTGGGGTTAAGTGACTTGTCCAGGGTCTCATAGGAAATGTCTCAGGCTAGTTTTGAACCCAGGACCTCCCATCTCCAGGCCTGGCTCTCTATCCACTGAGCTCTCCTGATGATAGCTTTTAGAGGAAAACATATCTTCTCCCTGTATTAAATGTAAGCAATTTATCCTTTTTTAGTCTTTCTTGATTATGGTTCTGCTTATTTTATTTATTTATTTATTCATTTATTTATTTATTTATTCATTCATTTATTTGTTTGTTTGTTTTGGTAACTCCTTTGTACTAAAAGTTTCTATATAGGTCTGGTCTTTTTGTCAGGAATGCTTGGGATCCTCTATTTCATGAAAGGCCTGTTTTTCCCCTCATTTAAGAGTATACTCAGCTTTGGTGGATGTTATTCTTTACTGTAATCATATACCCTTTGCCTTCTGAAATAGTATAGTAGTCTGGCTGCTAAGTCATGTGTAAGCCTGACTGTAATTCTTCAGTACTTGAATTTTCTTTTTTTACTGCTTGCATTATTTTTTCTTTGACCTGGAAGTTCTAGATCTTGGCTATTATATTTCTAGTAGTTTTCAATTTGGAATTTCTTTCAGGAAGGGAATTAATGGTTTTTTTTTTTTCTATTTCAATTTTGTCTTCCGGTTCCAAGAGATCTGGACAGTTTTCTTTTAAAATTTCTTGAAATTGAATGTCTAGGTTCTTTTTTTTGTTCATGGGTTGGCGTTTAGGCAGTCTTAATTTCTTTGTGGTCTGTTTCATATATCTTGTTGCCTCATAGAGTCATTGGTTTATATTTGGTCCATTCTAATTTTACAGGATTTTCTTGCTTGGGCAAAGTTTTCTATCTCTTGTGCCAGACTGTTCATTACCTGTCTAATTCTTTTTAAAATTATTATTCAAAGATGCATGTAATAATTTTCAGCATACATTTTCCAAAATCATAAGATCCAAATGGTTTCCCTTCCAATCCCCACTCTTAGACGGTAAGCAATTTGATCTGAGTTATACACCTTTTACCATGCAAACTTTCCATATTGGTCATTGTTGTTAGAGAATACTCATAAAACCAAAACCCCCAAATAAAACCATAAATAAATTAATGAAAAGATAAGTATACTTTGATCTGTATCTGACTACCAACAGTTCTTTCTTTGGGTCCTTTTCTAATTCTTACATATAGCTCTCATTTCTTTTCTAATTTTTCCTCTAGTGCTCTGATTTATGAAAACATTTTAGATCTTTTTTTAACTTTACTCTTCTAGTAATTCTAGTCAAATTTGTGCCCAAGCTGTTTGTCTTGAGCATTCCTGTCACCATAATACATTTTTGTAGTGAGATTACTTTTTTTGTCATTCATTCTCCCAGCCTACTTTGGTCTTAATATTGGGGTCAGTTTTGGTGCACTTCTTTAGGAGAGTTCTTTAGGCTAGTTCTGTTGCTGCTTTCTTCAAGTACTGAGTGTTATATTATTTCCATATCTTAGGGTAGTCAGACTGGGAACCTGAAGCTCTTTATGCTCCCACAGTGGTCTAGTCCAGGGCAAAATTTGATTGTTGCCCCCTTGGTCTGAACTCTGCAAGTTCCTAATCTGTTTTTTGAACCAGCAGAGTGAGGCTGGACTCAACCCCTGTCAGACAGCTGTGAAGCTCTGCAACTTCATAATGAAAGAACCATAATCTTTCCCATTGTTTGGGATTCCTGCCTTGGTTATTCCTCTATAGATTTCATATTTGGCTAGAAGTTGGATCCTGCTTTGTTCCTGGTGTAAGAGTCACACTGCTTCTAAACTTACTCCTCTTAGTCTAGGGCCTGCAGCTGACTGCTGCTCATTTGGAACACTACCCCTGGATTTATGTTCTGTCACTGGGTCATTTGTGCCTGGCAAAGCTCCCAGTTCACAACAGGTGTATTGCCATGTGGTGCCTTGCATCTCCTCTGACCTTGGGAAACATCCTTTCATTGGAGTGTACCTGCAATGGTTTCTTCTTTACCAGACTCCAGCCCCAGGGTTGGTGAACCTTTTAGAGACAGTGCTGTCCCCCCAACCAAGTGTCATGCCTGCTTCTCCCCTTTCCCCCCTTCCTTGTGCTGTGCCTTCCCCACCACATGCTGGGTACACCACACACAGGGAAAGGAGAAAGTGCTCCCATTGGGCTTCTGGACAAAGGGGCAGGTGAAGTGAGGAATGTCCTCAGGGAGTGTAGAGACTACCATCTGTGAACCACCCACCTTACCACCTGTGTGCTCCCAATGGGCTGCTGGGCAGAGGGGTGGGGAACAGCTCCACACAAGTCCCTCTGCATTTATAATAATGAACTCTGGGGGGTGGGGAGGGAGGGTGACTGAGTACCTATAGAGAGTGCTTTGTGTGCCATCTTTGGTACCCATGCCATAGGTTCACCATCACTGGTCTAGAGGCTTCTCTTATCCTCCCCTAACTTTGGACTAGAAAAGTGACTTTTTCTTGAATTTCATCATCAGGATTCAATCTAGTGCAATGATGGCGAACCTTTTAGAGACTGAATGCCCAAACTGCATGGAGAAGAGAAGGGGGAGCAGCCCTGCCTCACATTCCTCTGGCTTTCCAGTAACAAACTGGTGATATCTGTGCTGTGGTGACCGCATGCATGCCCACAGAGAGGGCTCTCAATGTCCCCTTCTGGCATGCATACCATAGGTTCACCAACATGGGTTTCGTGCATTTTCTAGATCTGTTTGGTTGAGTTTAGTGGGAAGCTTACTGTGTTACTTACTGCATGCATTTCTCAACATCTTGATTCTGCCTCTTTTTTAACTTTTACTAACAAACTTCTTAAAGGAGTAGTTACATTACTTACTGTCTTACCATCCATTGAATATATAATTCCTTGCAATCTGATTTTCCCTAATCACCTCTGAAACAAATTTTAACAGTTGTCATTAACATCCTAATTCCATGATCCAGAAGTTCCAGTCCTTTTTTTGGGCTACTTGTTCCTTGATTTAGATATCAACCTTTTATGTTATTGACCACTCTTTTCTTGATATTCTCCTTCCTGATCTTGAGATCTTGTGTGTATTTTATTCCTATGTTTTCAGGGGTTTTTTTCCCCATTATTTCACTCCTGGAGTGTTATACTGGACATATTATACTGAACTGGGACAGCTAGGTCACACAGTGAATGGAATGCCACGCCTAGAGTCAGAAAGACCCAAGTTCAAATTAGACCTCAGATACAGTTGTGTGGTCCTGGACAAGTCATTAACCTTTCAGTTCTTCCTCTGTAAAATGAGCCAGAGAAGGATATGGTAAACCACACCCATATCTTAGCCAAGAGACAACACCCCACCCCCACCCCTCAAAAAAGGTTCAGAGTCAGACATGACTAAAATAACTAAAATAACAAGGGGATTGGGGGAAGTCTTCCTGCTAGTTAGAAAAAAACTGTCCTTAACTCCTTCACCAGATCACAAGTATGACCCTTCTCAGTGCCCTAAGCAACTCAGAGATGTTATAAGTTAGAGAACATTTGCCATTCTCCTTGTTAGATGAAGTTTCTTTACCACGGTGTTCCATATACTGTTGGAATCACAAATCTGGTCCCTCCAAAATATTGTAAAATATATGGCCCAGTGTTCTATCCTCAGTTCTCATTTCTCTATGAACTCCTATAGTGACCTCATTTGCTCTTGTGATTTATTCTAGTCACTCCCAAATCTTTTTTCTGGTTTCAACTCTTGAACTTAGGTCCTTCATTTTCATCTGCATCTGTCTAGATGTCCCTATGACACCTTATGTAACATGCCAAATCAGTGGTTACTTTCTTTTCAGAACCACTATCTCTTGACTTGACTTTTTATTTGGCAGTAATACCACATTTAAAAAAAAAATATGTTTGATTTCTCTAACAGCCCATTCCTTTTTCCTGTCATTCTATTTGATACCACCTTTTTGAGATAATATCTCTAGGCTGATCCTGAGGGAAATGTAGAGGGAACATCTGAGAATAGAATACTAGATAAGTATCTATATTTTTTTAGGGGTATGGGTTGTTTAGACCTGTGATTTCTTCAATATAATGATATCTAACTCTTCAGAACTTCTATAGAACTTTGTTGATATTTTTTTTTAATGGTACCTGCTGCCTTGAATTCCAGTTGATGGGGTCCAGGTCTAATACTAACAGATTAAAGTTTTAACTTTTGGAGGGTATAGTACTGTTTTATCCACATTTCTTCTAGCTTTTAATAGTACCTTATATTAAAATAGCAGGAAATTTAATTTCTTCAGACATTTTTCTATATATGCCCAACTTTGGATACCTTTGTAAAATGTTACAAGAAGTACTAGCATAGGTGCAAGAATTTTTATACTGAAATTTTTCAGTTCATTTTGCTTTTATGTATGTGTTTTGTAGGCCAATTCCAGTAACTTAAAGAATTTCCTGTCTGCTGTGAGGCTGGCTCACCAAGGCTGTGCAGTTGAAACATTACCACTTTTAACTCTGGCACCACTGAAGACTTCAGAAGTTGAAAAACCAAAAACTAAAATGGTCATTACATCCAAAAAAGATTATCCCTTAACCAAGAATTTCCCTTATTCCTTAGAACATCTTCAGGCTTCCTATTGTAGACTTGCTCGAATTGATATGCGAATGCTTTGCCTCAAAAAGCTTAAGAAATTAGACTTGAGTCACAACCATATAAAAAAACTACCAGCAACAATTGGGGACCTTGTCAACCTTCAAGAGCTTATCCTGAATGACAATCATTTGGAGACGTTCAGTGAAGTTTTATGTTCTTCCACACTCCAGAAGTCTCTTCAGAGTTTGGATCTCAGCCAGAACAAAATTAAAGCTCTCCCTTTGCAGTTTTGTCAACTCCAGGAACTCATATATTTGAAACTTGATGACAATGAATTGATACGTTTTCCATTCAAGATAGGCCAACTGAGTAACCTGCGATTTTTGTCAGCTGCTCGAAACAAGCTTCCATTTTTGCCCAGTAGTTTCAAAAAGTTATCCCTTGAGTACTTGGATCTTTTTGGAAATGTTTTTGAACAACCTAATCTCCTAGTTCCTAATATACAGTTGACGATACCATTAACATTATTAGAAACTTCTGCACGGGCTGTATTAAATTATAGGTAAGAATTTCTTAATATAGTTGGTGTTTTTTTGAAAATTATAAAATATTGGTGATGGTATTTGTTGTTGTTCTTGTCTTGTCAGTGAGATAGGTAATATATTAACTAGGAAAAGGGTGATGCTAGAAAGATAATCAGTAGTTCACTATACTACTTTTTGACCTGTAGCAGTATCTTATTTATTCATTGATTTGAATGAGGCAAAAGAATGTTTCCTTTGGGTTTTTGTGTTTGTTTTTGTTTTAATTTAAGTAGAATTAATTATTGGAGAATTCAGAACAAATTTTCCAAATTAGGGAAATGGTTGGAGGAAAGAATAAAATGAAGTTTTAATAGAGGCAAATGCACAATAGGAAAGACAAACAGTTCATTGAAATGGAGTCGGAACACAAGCTTAGAAAAAGAAATTGGTCAGATGAATGACTTAGGTGCAGTCCCTTTTTTTAAAGGGAAGGGTTAACTTGATGATAGCTCTTATTTAAAAAAAAAAGATTTAGAGGTGCATTTTAATCTTAAGAGAACTAGAAATGATTGAAACATTAGTAATTGTTGTCTTTCATTTGTTTCAGTATCTTAACTCTTTATGACCCCATTTGGGGTTTTCTTGGCATAGAAAACTGGAATGGTTTGCCATTTACTTCTCCAGCTTGTTTGCCAGTTAAAGAAACTGAGACACAGGGTTAAGTGACTTGTCCCAAGTCACACATTGACTAATGTTTGAGGTTACATTTGAACTTTGATCTTTTTGAACTTGGATCTTCTTGACTCCAGACCCAACATATATATATAGCTGCTATATCTTTATATTAGTTAACTAGCCTTATCTAATTTATTTACTTAAACTATGGGGGAAATTTTACATATTCTCTCCATAAATATAAACAAAATAGTCCAGTAAATTGACATAGAGATGAATTCAGGTATTAGGAAGAAACTCCTTGCCAAATATCTTAACATTTGTTAAATCTGGGACAAGTTAAGAGCAGCCCTACTTCCTCAGCTATTAAAGTAGACATAGTAAGTTTTCCTGATTTATATTACATTTAAGTTCCTTTATGAAAGCATTAAAACCTATGAGAGTAGAGGGAAAACACAGAGGAGAAAGAATAGATTTCTGACTTAGCTTTCTAGCTTAACAAGTTAGGGAACTTTTCAGTTTATTTTATTTTATTTTTTTTATTCACTTATGAACTATTGAACAACCTTTGCATTATTATGACAGTTATGACTGTGTTTGGTTTGTAGAATCTCATTGCAAGTCAAACCTTTATGACTTATCATATCTGAACCTTTTTTTAATAACATTTTTTAAATCTACCTTTCCAACAGAATTCCCTATGCTTCTCATATCATTCCTTTTCATCTTTGTCAAGATTTGGATACATCAAAATCCTGTGAATGTGGAAAATCCTGTCTAAGCTCTTTTATTCAAGCAACTATTACTATGAATCTTCACTATGTTGCTCACACTGTGGTGCTAGTAGATAATATGGGTGGTACTGAAGCACCCATTCTCTGTTACTTTTGTTCATTAACGTGTTATTCGCAATTCTTGGATAGATCAACAAAAAGTAATAGGTAATAGACTTATAAAATTTTGTCCAGAGATTAAATCTATTTTATACTTCCTTACATGAATTCAATTGTAAGTGTAATATATATCACAAATAGGTTAACTAATGTCAGATTAAAAAAGAAAAAATGTATTTTCCTAACTTTGAAGTAAAATTCTAAATTGGCTTTTATAATGAGTTTAATTTTAGCCTAAAGCTTAATTCTTGAGTCAATTTGAGTTGGTTGATCACACCTATTTTGGTTTGAACACTTACATGTCATATAGCAATATGTTACTTTCTTAGATGTTGTTAGATTCTGTAACAACTTTTTATGAATAGAGCAAAATGCTTTTAAAAGAGAACTACATGAGTTCTAAGTGTAGTGAAAAAATGTCAAGTGAAACACACTACATAAAGAATTCTAAATGTGACTAGCTTTAACTCTTCAGGAATATTATTTGAATGTGTGATAATGACTAGGTGTGGAGTAGAAAGCACTGTTATGTATTTTCACTCAAAACTCCTATTACATGTCTTATTACTTAGATTCACCCTCAGTTTCACATTCATCTTGTCCTTGACATGATTCTTAAGCTTTAGATATTTATTTTTTACCTTGTAAAGTATCTTGATATGAGGAATAGAATTTTTGAGTTATTTTCAAACCTTTGTTAACTTTTTAAATAAATATCTCATTTGGTTTTGTTGTTAATTTTAGCTTAATGTTCTAAATCATTTTAGGTCCACATGTGTTTAGCTCATTCCATGATGAGTAGAGTGGAAGCATTGTAATAATGATAGAAAAGGACTGGTCAACTCTAGGTGATCTTAAGATCTGTTTCTGTAGAAACACTCCCTTTCTGCCCACTCTACTTCTTCTGAAGTCAGCTGTACAGTAAAATTATGAATTTCTACATGTACTATTACACTGGCTTAGAGTGTTTTCTCTGGGAATAAATATTTGCAGTTTTATTTTACATAGTGGTTTCATTTTGTGAAAATAACATTTGCTAACACTTTCTTTGGAAGACTAAGCATCACTAAGAATGCTAACCACTGTGTACTTAAATATTTCCTTTTTCAGTTTGGGTTTTTTTCCCCTCCAAATACCATTATACTGTAACCACATCATATTTTTACTTATTCTAAAATATAGAGTTATTCTGCAAGTTCAGTTATTATAGTGCTACTAAAATGAAAATGAAATTAGTTTATGTTTATGTGTTTCACTACAATTTGCATTAGCAAGTTATATGATCTCTTACCAGTAAATTTTTAAGTTCATTGAGAAAGTCAAAACAATTTCTTTTTTCTTACATTTTTATTGATACATTGTTTTTACATTGAGTGTGTTTCCCAATATATCTCTAGCTGAGGGAGATCTTCTAAAAGCATATACTTTTCCAGGATGTCAATAAGAAAGAAGGAACAAAATACAGCAAAACTAATCAAAACAAATGCATATTCCTACACTTATTCCATATATCCAAGCCATTACCAATCTTTGTTGCTTCCACTTTTCCTATATGTCCTATAGCAGTAATGGCAAACCTTTTAGAGACTGAGTGCTGGGCCCTATCCCACCATACACCCCAGACTTTGTATTGTGTCTCCCCCCCCCCCCCCAAGTTACAGGGCATACTGCCCCCCCCCTTCCCAAGCTGGGAAGGGAAAAAGTGTTCCCATTGGGCTGCTGGGTGGAGGGGTGGGTAAAGTGAGGAAGGGGAGGGGAGTGGCCAGAGTGCTCCACTTTGCTCCAGCTCTACTGCCTGTGAGCTACCCACTTTACTCCCTGTGCACTCCCATTGGGCTGCTAGGCAGAGGGGTAGGTGATGTGAAAAAATATCTTCAGGCACCATGGAGAGGGGAAGGGGAGGGTGACCGCATGTCCATAATGAGTACTGTTTGTAACATCCTTCCATCCTTGGCACCTGTGACATAGGTTCGCCATCATTGTCCTATAGTCCCCTCTCTCCATTCATATAGCCAGAACTCTGGTGCAAGCCCTTCAAGTCTTAGCTCAAATTGCACCCTCTGAAAAAGTCCTTTTCTGATTTCCTTGGTCCCCTCCTGCTGTTAGTACCTTTCCTCAGGAATTGCCTCCTATTTATATACTACATGTATTTTATGTGTTTATACTTGTCTGCTTTTACCCCCATTAAAATATGTCCCTATGGGAGACAATGAAATTTTTGCCTGACTTTCTATCTATAGCACTTCACAGTTCCTGGCATAAAGGTAAGCACTGCTGTTTGGTCTTCTTCCCTTAATTCTCTACCCACTGTAGTGCATCTGTAGTGTAGTCCAATTATCAAATTGATCTTAAAATGCAGCTTTGGTCCTGGTACCTCCTATGTCACTCCTAATTAATAGACTGAAATAACTCCCTATCCAGGAATCAAATTTTTAAAATCTTACACTCAAAGCCTTTGTACCTTCTACATTTACAGACTTCTTGTATGTAAAGGGCCCCATGTCCTTTGAAATCCAGTGATACTGACATCCTTGCTGTTTTTCATACAAGATAATCTATCTTTGACTCCAGGCATTTTGCCAGCCATACTTGGGGGATAGTCACATTCTCCCTCCTTATCCAAATTTCATTTAAAATCCTGCTTTCTAAAGGAAATCTTTACTGCATCCCCTTTCATACTAGTAGTACTATATCTCATCTCCAATTTGTGCAGGTTTGTTTCCATGTCTTTCCCATTAGACTGAGCTTCCGGAGAGTAGGAATTTGTGGCCTTTCTCTGTATTCATACCATTTAGTACAGTTCCCAGAATATAATAGGCTCCTTAAAAATGCCTGGCGACATAATTCTGAAGGATTTATGACAAGGAATGCTATTCACCTCCAGAGAAAGAACTTATGGAGTCTGAATGCACATACTGTTTTTTGCTTTATTTGTGTGTGCATTTTTGAAGTTTATTTTATATGACTTTTCTTAGGATATGTCTAATATATGTATGTTTTGCATGATCATACATATATAATCTTGATCAGATCACTTAGTATCTCAGGGAGATGGGGAGGATAGGGAGGAAGGAAGACAATTTAGATATTATAATTTTAGAAAACATGTAAAAGATTGTTATTACAAGTAATTGGGAAAATATATATATTTTTAAATCCTATTGTCTTTTATATTTCAGGGCCAAACTGGTCAGTATTATTTTGCAACATTCAGTTTTGATCATTTTTTTTCCATTTAGGATTATTACAAGTTTATACATGTTTTCTTTCCTACCTTTTCTTATTGTACTTAAAGATTTTCCCAAGCTAAGGTGTATTCATCATAGCCATTTCTTATAGCACAAGTATTATTCAAATTATATTCACACACCACAGTTTGCTCAAATGGATGAGTATTTTTTTCCAGCTCTTTATTAATACAAAAATTTGGCTACAAAATATTTTGGTGTACTATGAATTGTATAACTAGGTCTGCAAATTTAACTAGAATCTGTGGATTTTAAATTTACTCCAAACTGCTTCGTCTAACAAAAGAGGAATGTCTACACCCCTAATTAAGGATTAAATTAAGTATTGAGGAGGATGGCCTATGACAGACATGTGCTAGCAAATGACAAATCAGAAACACTGACAGATCCCTGGGCTGTCCTAAGTCAAGCTTAAGCTACCATTGGTACATGTAAGATGCAGGAAAGTGATGTAAAAACCGTCTATATATTTCGCATCACTTCCTCTCTCCAGCCTCTTTTGTGGCGGAGAGGTGGCTGGCAGCAGCTTGCTAAGCATTACTGCATCTTGGCATGGTGGCAGCTATTGTCCAGGTTGGCAGTGAGTTTTCCTTGATACTATACTGGAAGAAACTGAGTAGCCTAGTTCAGGTGAGGCATCTTTACTGAGCTCTATTGGAGTTTAGGCTGATTCTTTCTCCTTTACCTTCCAACCACTAATCTCTTAGAAAGCCACTAATCTTCAGAGACTTCATGGCAGAGGGCTTTGAACTTCCCCTGGCACAGGCCAGGAGGAAGAAATCCTACACTCTTTCCCTCTCCCTTCTCCATAATTCCTTTCCTCTATATTAATTAAACCAACATAAATTTCCAAACTGACTTGGGTATTTTATTTGGGATATTCCCTGGCAACCAAAATTAATTTAGATTAGGTCTCAATCCTAAAATTATCCTTACTGTCTGGCTAATCCATGAAGGGTGTGATGAGGACCCCCAAATTTCTGTGAAATCTCTTTCCTTTCTATTACTTCCTGAAGTCAGCTTTTAATAGCTTATTTTGATCAGCTGTAGAGGTAAGTAAATTTGAATTTTTTTTTCCACCTTAAAGTAGAACACAGCTGTTTTAATCATAGCAACAAGGCCCTAAGGTCCTGGCTAGGAGAGCTGTTTCTAAATCGCCCTTGCCTTAGGAAACAACCCAATTAGCCGATCCTAATTGGCAATACTGACTGAGTGTTTTTAAGTAGCTGTGAAAAAACCTGGAGAAAAGTAGCCCTGTTAGAGAGAGTGGTTGTATGAAGTTTTAGCCTTGTCTTGTTCTGACTTTTCACACAAAAGACTTAATTGGATTGAAACTTTAAAAAGGACCACACACAGACACCTAAAAAAATGTGGCTACAGCCAGCACATAATTAACAACTGGCTTTTCAGTAAAATGACCAAAATTGGACAAACATTGGACTTTGTCTATTTCATAAACCCAGAGTATGTATGGCAATGGTCATATACCACACTGCTCCTGGTTGGGATTTTACTTGAAGCTGTAATATTGTATCTAATTTTCTCTAAGAGAGCCCTGGAAAATACCATGCATAAGGTAGAGAATCAAATAGGAGGATTATGTCAGTCTCCCCCTGGAAAACGTTTCCCAGCCAAACCAAACAATTGTTCCTTTTACTACTCGATAATATGTGGAACTAAATACTCGGCTTGAGCTTGTAGAAAAAAGTTTGGGGGAGCTTATAGCTTCTATAAAAAGCATTAAAAGAGACTTAATAACATCCCATAATAGGAGTGATTTATCTCTCCATACTTCATCATTATCAGAATCCCTGTCCCACCCTGCTCTACACAATTTGGCTCCTAGTTCTCAAACTGCCCCCTACCATACCCATCCTATTCCCCCTGCCTTGCCCCCTTGGCCCTAGCACCCCCCACTCCTTCCCCTGCACATGCCCCCTGCCCTACCCCTAAGCCCTGGTCCCTCCCCCTACCCATGCCTCTTGCCCTACCCCTGCCCATGCTGCTTATGCTCTGGGTGAAAATCCCCATCAGCATGAGGAATCTCATAAAAGTGCCCAAGCATCTTTATGAAGGTGGGGGGGGGGGGGATTGGAATCAGAGTGAAACCTTTGATTTTCCAGACCCCGATAAATTTTAATGCCAGTAATCCCTATACATCTCCCACACACACATAGTAAGGAACCTCATGTCATTTTAAAGGTGGGAAATTCATACTATGATTGTCTTTTGGACACTGGAGCATCTAGGTCAGTTTTGGTAAGCAAACCAGATGCAAAATGTGACTTTTTGGCTCTCTAAATGTAGTAGGTGTATCAGGAACACTTTTAAAGGTCCCAGAAGTTTCTCCTCTCATGGTGTGCATGGGACCCCTAACTGTTGAACATTCTTTTCTTCTAATGCCTGGATCTCCCACAAACTTACTGGGGAGGGATTTACTATGCAAACTACAAGCCACAATAATTTGCACCCCAGATGACTTTATGTCCTTGGAAGTACCTGAGGAATCTTTAAAATTGCTCCCTGTACTTCTCTCAGAGAGTCAGGAGGGGAAAGAGCATCCCACCTTTGTAATACTTGCAGATAAACCAGAGTCTCTTTGGGCCACATCTTCTTCCAATGTAGACTTACTTAAGTCAGCTGTTTCTGTGCAGATTAAAACTAAATCTAGCCCTCCTCCTTCCAGTAAAGAGGCATCTTTACTGAGCTCTATTGGAGTTTAGGCTGATTCTTTCTCCTTTACCTTCCAAACACTACCCTCTTAGAAAGCCACTAATCTTCAGAGACCTCATGGCAGAGGGCTTTGAACTTCCCCTGGCACAGGCCAGGAGGGAGAAATCCTACACTCTCCCTCTCCCTTCTCCTTAATTCTTTTCCTCTATATTAATTAAACCAACATAAATTTCCAAACTGACTTGGGTATTTTATTTGGGATATTCCCTGGCAACCAAAATTAATTTAGATTAGGTCTCAATCCTTAAATTATCCTTATACATCATAATATGTTGATGTGGCCCAGCACTGAATATTTAATTTATTCTCCATTTAAGGAATTATATATACACTTCTAGAATGAGTTAGTAGATTGAGGCCTATTAATCTATTTTGTATTTATTTTGAAAGAAACTTCCTTTTTTTATTATTTCCTAAATTCTTTTGTTGCTGCATAGAAATGTTTATTTTGGTGGTTTTCTTTTGTATCATGCTACTTTAGCTTTTAGTTTCTTTGTTTATTCTGTAGGATTTCTAAGTAAACTATTGTGTGTGTATATGTGTGTATGTATGTACAGTTATTATTTTTTAAAATAATTTGCTTTTTCATATAAATGTTTATTTTACCTTGTAAAAGGTTTCTTCTTCATCCAAATGGTGTAGTTTTACATGTTTGGCTTTTTTTATAATTGTTCTTGGTATAACTTGATCATAGTTTTAAAGTGAGACAAATGTTTTGGTTTTCCATTGCATATGAAAGTTATGTTTATACTATACTGTAGTCTATTATGGGTACAATCATCTTTTTTAAAATGTACATTTCTTAGTTTTAAAATATTTTATTGCTAAAAAAGGCTGTTATGCTCACTTCAGTGAGCCATCATCTGAACCTTCATCTTTTTGCTGATAAAAGATCTTGCCTCATTAATGGCTGCCTACTGACTAGGATGGTAATTGCTGAAGGTTGTGGGATGTCTGTAATGTAATGAACTTGGCCCCATCAACTGATTCTTCCTTTTACTTTAACATTTAGAGACCATTGTAGGGTTACTAATTGACCTAATTTCAGTACAGTTGACTCTCAGGAATAGGGAGGCCAAAGGAGAGAGAGATGGAGTTTGATATAGCACTCGCAACACATAAAACATTTATCATTTAAATTCTATGTCTTATAAGTGAGGTCATGACACTCCAAAACAAAATAATAACATCAAAGATCACTGATCAGACCACCATAGCAGATATGATGAGAAAGTTTGAAATACTGTGAGAATTAACAAGATGTTATAGACAGTGTGAGGTCATGTTATTAGGAAAAAATGGTGTCAATAGATTTGTTTGATGTAAAATTGGTACCAACTGGTGGCCCAGTGGACTAAGAACCAGACCCAGAGATGGGAGGTCCTGGGTTTAAATCTGACCTCAGATACTTCCTAACTGTGTGACCCTGGGCAAGTCACTTAACCCCCATTGCCTAGCCCTTACCACTCTTCTGCCTTAGTATTGATTCCAAGATGGAAGGTAAGGGTTTAAAAAAAAAAAAGATTGGCACCACCCTTCAATTTGTTTTTTAAATTACATTTGCAAAGTTTACTAAATCTAGGTATGTCTGTATTCATTAATGATAATGCTCTATAGTTAATAGCTTTATACCCAGTGTAAAAGATAATCTAATTAATGTCTCAGTATATATTCACTGTTTTATGCCTCTATATAGCTCTCTCCTCTGCATGTAATTCTATAAAGTAACTACTATTAGTGATAAATTTTAGGAATAATCTCAATTATTAATTGATTGAATAATTATTTATTGATAACCATTGTGAGTAAAATAATAAAATCCCTTGAAGTGCCTTGCAAAATACCTATGCCAACTCCATAGGACTCTGGTATATACCTTTTGGTTTTGAAATTACGGAATAAACTTGGCTACTTCACTATATATGGTATAGGGGACTCCACCCTACTTATTCTTTAAAATTTTATCCACCAGGAATATAGGCACCTCCACTTAAGGATTAAGTGTGGGGGAGGAAGGTCTATGACCCACATGTGCTAGCAAGTGACAAATCAGAAACAACTGATTGACCCCCTAGGCTGTCCTAAGCCAAGCTTAAGCCACCATTGGTATAGTAAGGCACAGGAAGTGATGCAAAGAACTGCCTTTAAATTTCACAATCACTTCCTATGAGGAGGCTTCGCCTTGGAACTTGACCGTGGAGGAACAAGGGCTTGAGAACTCAGATTGCTTCCCTTTGGACAGTCACATGGTGAGTGAAAAGGCTGACTCCCTTTCCTTGGCTTTTCTGGAGGCACCAGCCTCTGGAGAGGCCCCTCATCTTGGAAGAGGCCTCGTGGCTTGGAAGTCACATTAAATGTAATCCTTGGCTTCACCAACCCCCCCACCCCCCTTCCACTTTTCTGGGACCTCTGAATTCCTGCCTGGTTCAGATGAGGCCAGAGCAGCTATTTCTCTCTTTTTTTCTCATTTCCTTAATTTCCTCACTCTATTTGTAAATAAACTACCATAAAAACCATTCTGACTTGAGTAATTCATTGGGATTTAGTAACTAAATCCCTGGCAACCAACTCTCAAATATTCAGTCCAACCATAATTTTTACCCCTTACAGGACCTATATGATATCCCTTCATGGAAAGATAAGGAAACAATCTGACCTGGAAGAAAGAAACATGAAATGGGAAACTGGGCTTTTCCCTTCTGAAAAACAAAACAAAACAAAAAAAAAAAACATTCAACTGACTACCACCCTCCCTGCTTTGGGGGAAAGTTTGTGTAATTTGACTCAAGTAGACTGTAAGGGTTGGGCAGTTCAAATCTCAGATCTTTGGCCAAGCTGGGATAGATTTGAACCTGATGTTTTGTGATTTGCAACTCCTACAATAAAATGTTCGTTTAAACTCAGATAATTACTTCCCAGTACTTTATTTTTCAACACTAACAATAGCATTACTAGGTTTGTATTTCAAAGAGATCCAAAAAAGGATAAAGGACAAATAGGTACAAAAATATTGCAGCTTTTTGTGGTAGCAAAGAATTGGAAATTGTGGAATTGTCCATCAAACGGGGAATTGCTGAACAATTTGTCATATATGAGTATAGTGGAATACCATTGCACTATAAAAAATGACAAGCAGGATTTCAGAAAAGACATGGAATTAACGCAAAATGAAGTGAACAGAGCCACCATAACATTATACACGGTGAGCAATATTTTTTGATGAATAACTGAATGACCTAGTTATTCTCAGCAATGTATTTCACTTATTTTTCCTTTTAAGATCTCCCACAAAATAATACAGGAAAATGTTTTACATAATTGGGTGTGTAAAATTTATATCAGATTACTCACCGTCTCAGGAAAGTGGGATGGGAAGACAGAGAATTTCAAAATAAAAGCTTAATGAGTGTTTCATGGGATTTACTATAAATCTATCTGGATCAGGGATAATTACAGCTATGTAGTGGGAGCAAAAATACTACATATATTGTGAAGATAAGATTAATTCTCCCTTTGTCTGTTTTTAGCTAGACAAATAAAGAACTTAAAATACTTGACACTAAGTAAGAGTTCAGTAAGTCACTTAACTAGAGTAAGCTCTCACCTCCAGAGGTCACTGGCTGCCCCCTTGGGCAGTGCTAGGCAAATTGAAAGACTTCAATTGGTTCCTATAAAGTGGGGGAGCAACAGGAAGTGACTTCCTTGGATCTTACCGTGGTGAGTAGAGTGATTCCTTCCTTGGTTCTTTAGTGAGGAGACCTCTGTTCTTTGGCACTTCAGTGGGACACTCTCTTCGGTGTGAGTTCTGGTGAGATTCTTGGTGGTCTTAGCCTCTGGTGCATTGAAGGTTCTCAGTGGATTCTTCAGCAGTTCGGCTTCCTAATTAGGACTTTGGATTCTGGTGAAATTCACTTTTAGATCCACATTTGTGGTCTGGAGACATTGGGATTAAATTTAGGCTATTTATTAGTTGGGAGGCAGTACTTTCTGTCTCTTTATCTACATTTTTTCCACTTTCACTCTTTCCACCTCTTTGTAAATAAAGCTGCTAAAAGCCATTTTGACTTAATCTGTAATATTTTTAAATTGGGAGACTACAATATTACTTTAGAATTCTCATATTTAGCATAAAACCTAAATTTAAATTCTTACAATGGGCTAGATTTATTTTGCAACAACTTACTAAGGTTACTTTCCCCATAAAAATGGATAAAACCATTTTCAAGATTTGATTGGAACAGAGTGCTAAGGCTTTAAATCCCCTACATATGAGCCTTCAAACTTGATAGATTTATTGCTACTACATTTTTCTTCCCTCCCCTCCCCCTATGATTGAGCTCTCTTTTAATAGTTATTTTTATAAATATTTTATTTTTCCAGAATAATTTTTAAAAAACCTTGACTTCCAAATTCCCAACTTCCCACCCTTAATCCTTCCAACTCCTTCTACTTCCCTGAGACAGTAAGCAATGTGATATAGATTTTGTATGTGTAATATAAAACATGTTCCTATATTAATCATTTTTGTGGAAGAGAGCTTAAAAAAAGTGAAATAAGGTGTTTCAGTCTGCATTTAGATTCCATTTTCTCTGAAGGCATATGGCATTGTTCATCATGAGTCTGGGATCATTGCCTTGCTACGAATAACTAGGTCATTCACAGAAGTTCACAAAAATATTGCCATCCTCATGTACAATGTTCTGGTTCTGCCTAATTTGCTTTTTATCAGCTCATGTAAGTCTTTAAGTCTTTCCAGATTTTTATGAAATCATTCTATTACAATAATGCATTTTTTTGTTCAAGTTTGCCACTGGGCATATGCAGAGGCAAAGGAAGCAAGGTACATTTGAACCAATACTCTATTCTTGTTAAAAAATATCCTTTTTTTTTTGCTATCAAGTAAACTTTTTTTTCACTAAATATTAGATGAACTGTTTGTGACTTTACCCTAATCTTGAGCTTGAACCCTAAATCAGACCTGGGTTAGGACAAGCCAATTCAATTTACTTTTCTAAAATTAGATTATTTCAGCACTTCATTTAGGGATTTATAAATCTTGATATGTTCCCCCCTGTCCTCTCTGGTGTAGGCCTTCATCACCTTATACCAAAAGTATTACAGTAGCCCGCTGGTGGGTCTGCCTGTCTCAAGTTTCTTCCCACTCCAATCCATTCTCCTTTCAGTTGCCAAAGTGGTTTTCCTAAAGTGTAGGTCTGATATGTCATGCTCCTTCCTCTACCATAGTGCAGCCCCTCCGCACAAGTGGTTCTTCTTATCTCCAGGAATAAATAAAAAATCCTATGCTTGATATTCAAAACCTTTCTTAAACTACCCTCATTTTATACCTTATTCCTTGTATTCTTCAATTCAGTGACATTGTTTTTGTTGTTCCAAGACACTCCTGGCTCTGGGTATTTTTTTCTGGGCAAGTCACTTTCTCCTGTTTTTCTCAATTTCCTCATGTATAAAAATGAACTGGAGAAGGCAAACCACCCTAGTATTCTTACCAAGAAAACCCTGTTTGGGGATTTGGAATCATGAAGAGTCAGACACAAATGAAAAATTAAATATCAACAAATTAATTTTCTTTTTAAATCTATAAATGTGTAGTTTTCTAAGTCGATATATAGCCTGCAGGGATCCTTAGGTATTTTATTTTGGCCTCAGTTTCCATTTGACACTACTGATCTAGGCAATTCTCTAAGGCTAAATTGCAGAGAAAGTGCCAGTGTACATTAGTAGAAGGAGTTCCCGATATTGATAAAATGACAGGTATAGATATACTCTATCATTTATAAAGGATACGTTTATTATTTTTGTTTGAATTTTACATTTGTTCATATTATCCCTGTGCCCTAGTATGGTTTCTATATATGTGTCTCTGTCTCTGCCACTCTCTGTTGTATTGATTTAGAATCTTGAACCCTAGAGACTACATTTCCCACAATCCCCCTTTTCCTTTTCCTGTTATGCATCATTGGTTTATTTGGGTTTTGGTTTCGGTTTTGACCTTGCAGAGAGCCCTCTCCTGGAAGCTCTCACTCTGGCTTGTACTGGCTTGGAGGAAAGGAGCAGCTTTTCTTTCTCTGGAGATACTTTCCCTTTTATCTAAGTTGATTATAATAAATAGTATTAAAATAATACTTGGAGTATCAAATATTAATTTTAATCTTTACATTTTGACGACTCTGGTGGGACTTTAGAAATCAGAGATTTTGGTGTTTTTTTTAAAGCTGGCAGCCTGGCTGCAGCCATGCTTGCCCCCACTTCCCGCATCACTATTACAAGCTGCTGTTGGGGCTTGTAGCCACAGCAAGTTCCAGCCCAGCTCGCAGCTCCTGGTAGCTCACACAGCCGGAAAAACTTCCGGCTTGATTCCTGCCCCCAACTTGGCCAAACCCCAGCTGAACTGCAGGCTCACCCCTCCCCTACAGCTTCAAGCTTCTGCTAACTTGCACAGCGGAAACAACCCCCCCTAGCTTCAGCATCAGACATTCAGACTCTTAACACCTCTGCCTGCATTTTGCCCAACCCCCAGGCCCTGCTGCTGCTCCTCCTGCTCCTACCTCAGTGTTGTTTGCTGGTGAGTATAAACCCCACCCCCAGCCCAGTGTGGAAGGGAAGTCCTTTTCCTGCCTGAACCTCCCTCTTTCAACCACCCCAACTTTAACTCCTATGCCTCTCTGCTTTACCAAACCTGTCTTAATTCCATCTCTCTCAGACCCCACCCAATTTTATAGTCATATCCTGGGTTTTGGTTTCTGGCAGTCTCTAACCACTTCCCCTACCCTGAAAACCTAACCACTCCCCTAATCCTTCCCCATTGTAGTGCTGCCTTTTTGGCCACTAGAGGTCAAGATTGAGCAATAATTATTCATTTATTTATTTATTTTCTTTGTTTTAATTTTTTCTCTTTCTTTTTTTCCCCCTTTCTTCCCCTTTTCCTGCTTAGCTATAGTGGTTATTTGCTGCCACTAGAGGGCAGCAACAAATAAATATTTAAATAATTTTTCCTTCTTTTTAAGAATAAAAATCCAGCAAAATCATAAAAAATAAAATAACATAAGTTAAATACCCCTCACCATACCCTACTCCCACCACTTATAATAATAATTAAAAACAAATAAAAAATATACTTTTTTTATCAAAATGCTAAGCAGCAGAAATACTATTATCTTCTGCTTTTTGCCCAATTAGAGACATTTAAGATTCTGAATTACCTCATTCTCCTAATACGCCTAGGACATTTTATTTTTCTGATCTTCAATATTAAGACAAAAAATGCTATTATACAAGAGATTAAAGCAGAAATACAGGCCAACAGGCAAATTCAATCCGGAAATTTCAAACACTACTTACATGATCTAATGAAAAATATTGATCCCATCCAAAATAAGTCTAAATTTTGCAAGCCTGTTGTTCCTGAACTACAAATAGAGGACAATCCTATTTCTCACAAAATGGAGATGAGACACCCCTCTCATATATATCAGGTACAGACTCTTCTCTCTCGTACTCTGCAACATCCCTCTCATGCTCTGCAACTCCTGGCTGATCTTACCTTCCCTGATCCTTCTTCTAATCCCCCACCCTCTCCTGTCCCTTCTCCCACCCAATAACCAGTCCAAGCCCCGAAGAAATCTTGTCCTCCTACCATACCTGCTCCTACCCATATTGCCTGGGTATCCCCACAGTCACCTTCTAAGGAACCACAACCATCAAATGATTCCCATAAATTCTTCTCCTTTTAAGGGAAGTGCCCAAAATAGCACTCAATGGGGATGTGGTAACCCTAAGACACCACATACCTTTCACTACTCATGAAGTTAGTGAACTGAAATATAATATCCCTCATTTTGAATGCAAACCTCTGGTCGTGACAAAGAAGATGGCTGATATTTTTTTATCAACATGACCCGTCCTATAAGGATGTTGAGAATTTGCTCAATACATTTCTAACAGAACATGAGAAAAATAAGATCATCTCTCATGTTAATAAGATCCAGGGGCGTGGCACAGAACACTGGCCAGCTCAGGATCCTGATTGGGATAACCGTCCTGAGGACCGGTTGCAATTAAATTGTTGTAGGGAGACCATTATAACAGCAATGAGAGAACACTCTGAAGATATGGAAGCATGGACCAAATGTGAAAGCCTTAGACAATCCAAAGATGAGTCACCCTCACAATTCATGGATAAGTTCATTCAGCTTGGTGGTCGGTACCTAGACCTTGATATTTCTAAAGACAAAGATATTAAGCAAATAAACTGACACTTTGTCAACAACTCTTACAGGGTGGCCCACGATTATTTTAATTGCCCATGGTGGCCTCAGATGGACCTAGAAGAGTTGAGAAAAACTGCTTGTGTCATTAAAGGCCAAAAAGAAAAACAGGAAGAGGCTAATAATGTTAGAGAAACCTTGAAAAAAGAAATCAAATCTTTAAAGGATAGGTTTGATAAACAAGACAAAGGGCATGATGCTCAACCAATGGCTCTAGGCCCTCTCCAAGAATCTATCAGTCCCTTACCTGCCACTTTTCTCAGAAGAAGGGCCACACAATAATGAACTGTACAAATTTACTCCAGACAATAAGAAATAATAACCACTGGAGAAATTCTTACAGAAACAATTATAAGAATAATAATTACAATGGTGATTTCAGGAATCTTAATTTTAGGACTGATAATAATAATTCTAGGAACATAAATGAGGCACCTGACAACTCATACCAAATGACCCCACAGCAGTATATTTTGAGTGGAGCTCATCCCCAACCCACCCAGGGTGCTACTGCCCCTCAGGAGGGAGCCCAAGGCTCTACCCAAAGATTATGGAGGTGTACAGGGGGGAGGGGTTGGGGCACAGGAATCAGAGGATACAACCTTTCTAGAACCTGATATCTTACTGCCCATTGTCCCTATCCATTTGCCCCCCCTCCTCCCCATACTGATGAGCCCCATGTAACATTAAAGGTTGTGTATTAGGGAATTACTTTGAGGGAGATGGTGATTGAAAGATCAGGTCTGCCAACCTCCACCCTTCCTTCCCTCCTCCTTCTGCTTTCTCCCTCCTCCCTTCCCCCATCAATTAGTTCCACAATTGATACAACTGGAAATCAGCTCTGAGAGTATCTTGATATATCAGGTAGATAACTCTCTCTTTGATAACTTTAAACAAAGGGGTTTTATTTAGGAGAAGGGGAAAGGTAAAGAAGTTGAGGGGAGAGAAGGTTTGGATTTTCCCTGATCCTAAAATTACCCTTAAGAAGAAGGATAGTGAAATAGAGTCTAGATTTCGGAAAATGGCTAACAGGTTTTAAGATTTAGTCACTCGAGTCCTGTAGGGAGAAACCAGTGAAAGCAGGATCTTTCAGTCCTTACTCCTTTCTGTCCCAAGGGCAAAGAGACCAAGTTCCTTAGCTTGACTGTTTCTTCTTCAATGGTCCTTCCTGGTCACCATTCCATTTAGAATGCTTTCCTTGATTTACAGTTCTGCAGGCCTTGCTTCTCCAGCTCTGCTGCAAGCTTTGCCCATTCTCTCATCCACTACAGTTGGTAAAACTTATTATGATAGTCTTTTGGACACTGGAGCTTCCCAGTCTGTATTGAAGAGTCCACCTGATTTGGATTGCAGTTCCACTTGTTCAGTTAAATATCGTGGGAGTTATCAGGGACACCTCTAAAAGTTCCCAAACTTTCCCCTAGAATAGTGTCCATAGGACCCCTTAGTTTGGAACACTCTTTCCTCTTTTAATGCCTGGCTCCCCTATAAATTTGCTGGGGAGGGACCTTTTATGCAAGCTTGGGGCCAAAATACTTGTTCTCCAGATGGCTTTCTGTTATATTTTATATTTCACTCAGAGGTTATTATTAAAATTTCTTTGACTCTTTTGATGGTTTTGATAATTGATTCATATTCCTTATGACTTGACCATGTATCCTTGTGTAATTCCTACATGTATCCCTGTATCCCCCTCAGGGGGCAGGGGATGCATTGTTATTTTCCTCAGGGGGATTATTGTGAACTTTGACTTGAAATTGAGCCTAATTTAGAACAAGAAACTACTTCCCAGAATCTAGAAGATGCTTGCCAGATTGAACTTTGAGATAATGGCGAATTTGAACTTAGGGGGTTTGAAATGTTTTTCTTTTGAATGTACACTCTTATGCCAAAGGGGACTGTCCCCTGATTAGCTTTTTGACAATGTACTTATTTTTGGTCTTGTTCCTTTTCTTTTTTATTTCCCTCTTATCCCCAAATTATTGTAATTTCCCGTTAAAAAAAAAACAACTGTAATATTTGTATATACCTCTAGTTCAACTTATAAGTTAGTTATGTTTTCATGATCCATGGGGAGACTGATCTCCCAAAGGATCACAGGGTGAAATGTATTGATTTAGAATCTTGAACCCCAGAGACTACATTTCCCACAATCCCCTTTTCCTTTTCCTTTTCCTGTTGTGCATCATTGGTTAATTTGGGTTTCTGTTTTGACCGTGTGGCAAGCTCTCCCTGAAACTCATGCTCTGGCTTATACTGGCATGGAGGAAGGGAGTAACTTTTCTTTCTCTGGCATTACTTTCTCTTTGCTCTAAGTTGATTTTAATAAACAGTATTAAAATAATATTTGGAGTATCAGATATTAATTTTAAACTTTATACTGCATAATATTTGCATATATACATATAGATTAATGTACCACATGGTACTGAGAAATGTCTATACTTTAATGTTCTAATTCAGAATGCATTATTATTCATTGTGAATTTGAAATTCTCCAACAATTACATTTTTAATGTTTCCTTCTCTCTATTAAAGCTCTCCAACTCTAGCAAGGAATATCAAAGCAGCCTGCTATTAATATCTTTTTCTAATTCACTTAGTTATTCCTTAAGTTAGATGCTATGCTATTTATTGCATATATGCTTGGGATCATATTAGTTTGTTGTCTATATTTCCTTTAAACATAATGTACCTAACTTGTTTCTCTTTACTAATACTGAAATTTTATTTTTGCTATGATAGCATTATTGTAACTTCAGTTAACTTATGCATGTTTTTATGCATATAATTTAAATTTTGTAAATACTTTTTAGATATTTCTTATATACAAACAGATTGTTTTCTTATCCATTATGTTGTTCTCTAGGATTTTTTTATGGATATAGTTAATCTACTGACACAAAAAATCGATTATTGTTAGGGGTAAAATTTATGGTAGGACTGAATATATTTTTAATTGGTCGCCAGGGATTTAATTACTAAATCCCAATGAATTTCTTAAGTCAGAATGGATTTTATGGTAGTTTCTTTACAATATAGGAAAATTAAGCAAATGAGAAAGAGAAAGAAAGAAGAGAGATAGCTGCTCTGACCTGTTCTGAACCAGGCAGGAATTCAGAGGACTCAGCCAGGAGTGGGGTGGGGTGGGGAGCCAAGGATTAAATTTAACACAGCTTCTAGCCAGGAGGCCTCCTCCAAGATGATGGGCCTCTCCAGAGGCTGGTACCTCCAGAAAAGCCAAAGAAAGGGAATCAGCCTTTTTACTCACTATGTGGCAGTCCAAGGGGAAGCAGTCTGAGATCTCAAGCCCGAGCTCCTCCACAGTCAAGTTCCAAGGTGAAGACCTCCTCACAGGAAGTGATCGGGAAATATAAAGGCAGTTCTTTGCATTACTCACTGTGTCTTACATGTACCAATGATGGCTTAAACTTGACTTTGGACTACCCAGGGGGGAAGTCAGTTGTTTCTGATTTGTCACTTGCTAATACACGTGGGTCATAGACCTTCCTCCCCCTCCCCCCGCCCCCACTTAATTCTTAAGTGGGGGTGTCTACATTTCTGGTGGCTAAAATTCTAAAGAACAAGTAGAGTGGAGTAAATTTCAATTTCACATTATTAGGTTTGTTTTCTTCCATTATCCTTTTATATCTGTCCATTGTCCTTGGGGCGTATTCTGCTTAAATTATTTTAGTCTAATCCATTTCCAAGACTCTCCCTCTTCCTTGGTCTTGTTTATTTCATGAAATTCATTTTTCTTTTTTATTTACTTATGTGTTTCCCTATGTCCTCTATTTTATCTGACAAGTCCATAAAGACATTCTGGACCCGTTGAGGCAAAAGCAGTCAGAAAAGACATATTTACAGATCTACCTCCAGACTCTGGCAAGGACCAGTCTAATCTTTCATGTCTATAAATCACTGTCTAAAGAACACCCGGCTTTCTTAATTGGCTCAGAACATCCTGACCAGCTAACTTAATATCACAAAACTTGAGCTCTATCTCTGGGACAAGTGACCTTCATGCACATCAGCTATACTTTAGTATTTTTGTACTTCTAAAGAAATCTTTATGCCAGTGATAACAGACCAAAGAGAACTTTGAAGATTTCTATTGATGAAACGTATGCAGGTGACACCTGTGTACTCTAATTGGTACTGAAAGATGTATATTTTGACATGTTACTTTCTTTTTGATGTATCATTTTTTTTTATCATAGAGTGTAGAAACTGTGTAAATACTGGACCTATATGCTCAATAAAATGGAATCTGTGATCCCATTCACAGCCCCCTAGGCTCCCATAATTCTTGACTCAATTGTGCTGATAGACTCTGCATGCCTCTGTCTCTCTGCTTTCACTCTGGTCTCTATCTCTCTGCGCTTCAAGTTCCCAGCCTGCCACTCTCCACACTGCAGTTTTCAGTTCAACTGTCTCTGCATGCCCCAACATGCTGAAATCTGACTCCCAGCTGGTAGTGCTGAGACCACTAGCTGGGGGAAGGTCTCCCCCCAACTCTCACTGCAGCTGCTCAAGTGAGTGCTCCCCTCAAAGCTCACTCCCAGTGAACCCACCCACAGGTATTCCTGAGGTCCCTCACATTTATCCTTTCTCTCTCTTCACCCATTTATGTGGTTAATTCAAAATTTCCTCTTTACTCTTCCAACTTACATTTATTTTCCTTTACTGTGCCATTTTCTTTCTTTCTTTAAACACTTATCTTCTGTCTTAGAAACAATACTGTATATTGGATCCAAGGCAAAAGAGTGGTAAAAGCTAGGCAATGGGGGTTAAGTGACTTGTCCAGGGTCACATAGCTAGGAAGTGTCTGAGGCCACATTTGAATCCAGGAATGGCTGGATTCCATCTCTAGGCCTGGCTCTCAATCCTCTGAGCTACCTAGCTGCCCCCTACTGTGTCTTTTTCTAATAAATTTTTCTTTGTTTTGTTTTCTGTATTATTTCTCTACCCTTTCTAGCTGTTATGAATTTTACTTTCTGGTTTATGAGCTAAGCTCTTGTTTCTTCTGTATTCTCTATGACTTTAATGAAGTTAAGATTACTGAAATAACTGGTTTTTACTCTACTATGTTCTTGACAATTTCAATTTGTATTATCTTTATTAATCTTGTCTCATCTTTTCTTTTTCCTGCTACCTCACTCTTAGAAATAATCATTATTGAAAGCAGTATTCGATGGAAGTAGAAGCACCATGTGGCTTACTCTTACCACTACCCTCACCATATTCATTCTTTTGTTCGGCTTTTAAAACCTTTCCTAACTTGAGCCAACCTTTCTTGCCACACTGTATAGTAGTGTTATCAAAAGTGACCTCTCTATACTTCACACTCTATTTTCTGTCTCTGTTTTTTTTTTTCACTAGCTGTCTCCCATACCTAGAATGAGCATTTCCTTTGTAAAAACCCTTTTTTCAAGATGTAGCTCAAAGCACTATCTTCTATGAGAAGCATTTTCTGATCCTTTCAAATGATACTACCCTCCCTCTTAAACACTGCAATATGGACTGACTTTGGGGCCACTGTCTCAGATCCAGGTCTATTCCTGCACTCCTATCCCATTTTCTGATACCCTGATATCAGGTTCTCACCTCTCTGTCATTGGCTCAAGCCCCCAATGACTGTTTCCCATTTTTTTTAGGTTCCCAATGACTAACATACTAATTCCATTTATCTACCTAATCTAGCTACCATCAGAGAAGCCTTTTACAAAAGGAAGATGTACTTCAAAGATATGGCAAGCATAAATATATAAACATTTTGTTCAAACCTTGGGGAAATAATCTCTCCATTACACTACTGGTCTCTGGAAAGAAGAGAGTAATTGGGCTCACAGTTTAAATCAGTTCCTATATAGGTAGTGGTTTGCTATATTCAAGTCCAAACCTCACTGAGTTACCATTTCAATCCATTGTTCCTCAAAGGTTTGCTACTGGATTGGCTGCAATATGTACTCTGAAATATTGAACCTAAAGATTTCTGTGGCTCGAGCTATTAAGTCAGAGACTCTACTCTCCACACTTAGAACTTAAAAGGACAAAACAAGGGCAAAACCCCCAACCTTTTCCTGGGCCCATATGGCCTAAGAAGAAAGGGAATAGTCCCCAGAACCTCTTCTTTTACATCTTTAGGTCAAATAAGTAACTAGAATCTTTTGCCCAAGAAAAAGCAATTGTACTTAGGTAGATTTAACGATCCAGTCAGTTCTGTCTAGGTATCCTGTGCTCCTAATCACAAGGTAGATCAATGCAGAAATATAGATATATAGATATATAGATATATGTGTGTGTGTGTGTGTGTGTGTGTGTGTGTGTGTGTACTGTAAAAATAATAATGGTGAGCTACATAAAAATAGATGGGAAAACTCACCAATACAGGTTCAAAACTGTTCAGATACTTTTGATAGATGTAATCAAAAGTATCTTCAGTGATAAAGTGAAGTGAAGCTCAAATATGAACTTCCCTTCAGGACCAGGCACAAGGAAACTAAAATGACTCTTATTATAAAAATAAAATATTTATTGAAATATATAAGGATAACAAGGATTTCTAATTCTAAGGGATTCTAAATCCACCCAAATAAACTCCCTAGTTCCACAAGGAACCACTTCTCCTGTGTTTCACAGGCTACAATAATCCTCCCTGATCTTATTAACCCAAATTTATTCTATTCTAAATAAAGCCACCACTATTATCCTTATAATTCTTAACTTTGCCTTCCAGTTATAAAATAGCAAAGACTAGCTGGTTGAGTCTCAACAAGAATCTGAGTCCTCAGAGTCCAAACCAAAGGCCAGATCTTTCTTTGATCTACTCAGATATAAACCAATTTATGAAGATAGAAACTAATAAAACAATACTTATTTTCTAATATCATCATTATAGTTTACTGGTTCTACTGTCTACTCTGAGGTGGTGATTGCCTTTTAGGTGGTTAATAAATGTGGCAAATCCCCAGTATGCTACCTTTTATTTAACTCAACTTTGTATGTCTTCTCTTTATATTGATTCTATATGGACTTTTTCATGTCCTTGTCCTGGAGACAGCTAGGTAGGACATTGGACAGAGGCTAAACCTAGAGTCAGGAAGACCTGAGTCCAGTGAAGCCTCAGACACTTAATAGTTTTGTGTCCTTGGGCAAGTCTTATTTGCTTTCATTTCCTCTACTGTAAAATGGGGATAACAGCACCTGCCTTGCAGAGTTGTGAGATAAAATTTGTAAAGTACTCGGCACATAGTAGGACTTATATAAATGTATATTCTTTCCTGCTCTCTTTCTCCAAATCCATCTTAAGGGTATGTCACTTCCTTTGTCATATTCTACTATGTCTTAAACATAATTCCATTCCGCCAAGCATCTTTATACTTCCCTGTGACTTCTGTAAGAGTTAAATTAATGTCTAATACTTTAAGTATTATTTTTATGAATTTTATGTGACTAAGTTGTCTACCTGCTCAAAAATCCCCCCTCACCAAAACTGCCAACAGGAAGGAAAAGAGAGCTAGACATGGAAGATCATCCAATTTATCTCCTGTCTACATCAGCACATAAGGACAGGAAGTCAGTGGGCTCCTGGGAAATGTAGTTCAAAGGCACAAGATTTCCAATTACACATGCTAGACTTCTTTCCTTTACATTTTTTCTTAATTCATTTGATATTCTTGCTCTTTTGTTCTTTCAAATTAAAGTTGTTATTTTTTCTATCTCAAGAAAATAATCTTTTGGTAATTTAATTGAGATGGCTTTGAATAAGTAGATTAAATTAGGTATATTGCCATTTTAGTTATATTGACTTTGCCCATCCATGAATTACTATTCCTCCATTTATTTAAATATGACTTTATTTGTGTAAGAAATATCTTATAATTATGTTATTATGGTATTAGTTCCTGGGTTTGTTTTGGCAGGCATACTCACAGGTATTCGATCTATGGTCATTTTAAACGTGGTTTATCTTTCTATCTCTTTTTGCAAGACTTTGTTGGTAACATAAAAATACTAATGATTTATGTGGATTTATTTTATATCCTGCTAATTTTTCTGAAATCGATAGTTTCAACTAACTTTTAAATTACATCTCTAGGAGTTTCCACATGTACTATCATATTGTCTGCAAAAAGAGATCATTCTGATTCCTTCAATTTCTTTTTTCCCCCTCTTGTTGATATTGCTAGCATTCCAGTAATACTATATTAAATAATATTGTTGACAATGAGCATCCTTGTTTCACTCCTGATCTTACTGGGAAGACTTCTAGCTTATCCCTATTACAGATGATCCTTGCTGAAGGTTGGTAGATACTTTGTATCCTTTTAAGAAAAAAATTAATTTATACCCATGTTTCAGTGGTTCTAATAGGACCTGTGTTTCTCTAAATTCCTTACAGATATCATTTCTTACCAGCCATGTCATTTCATTAAATGCTGATTACTTTAATATGGCATAATTCATTTATACAAGTCAGTCAATTAATACTTTGTTAATACTTCTTTGCAAGTATTATTTGTATCAGAAATGCTAAATGCTTTTCCAGTAACCTCGAGAGTGAAGCAAAGATATACATTGTCTTTATTCTTATTTCAAAAAATACTAGAAATATAAGCTATAACCATTAGATATGACATAGAAAGTGACAAATTTAGGGAAAGGAAAATAAAAAAAATTTGTTTGCTGGTATGCTGGTTTAATTAGAGAATCATGAATGCTCAATGTCCAAAACCCAATAAAAATAATACAATTAATAAAGTAGCAGAATATAAAATAAAACCCAAACCAGTCTTTCTGTCTATTACTAATAAAACTCTTAAGAGGAACAAAATAGCAATCAAAATATTAACAAAAAAAATACAAGTAATATGGCTGCATGAGTGGTCTTAGAGAAGTCTAGTTCTCCCACATGTATCCCAATAAAAATAAAAATTTGAAGAATATTTTATAAATTTAAAAAATATGAAAAGAGAAACAAACTGAATAATTATCATAAAATAAAATTTTAAAATACCCACTACCAGTACTTTACCCTTTATTGCAATATACAAAACAACAGATAGAATAGAAACTGGTAAAGCTTACCTAAATAATAGGCCCCTTGAAAGTTAGAATGACCCAAATAGAAATCAGTGATTCTATTAAATGTTAGAACAAGGTTTTAAAAAATGAAAATAAAAGAAAAGTAATATATTTACTAAAAAATTTTTGACTTAGAAAACAGATCAAGGAGAGAGATAATTATCAGACTATATGAAAATCATAATCAAATAAAGTCTAGATACCATTTTTCAAGAAATCATAATAGATAACTACCTAGACTAATGGAAATAATAAAAATAGATTATTAAAAGAGACAAAGAAGGAAACCACATTATTACTTAATGTCACAATAGTCAATGATTTAGTAATTATATTTTTAAAGGGAAAATTATAGGCAAAAAAAGGTAACTAAGAGATAAAGTAAAACTAGCTTAAGGGCCTGAATATTTTTTAGCTGTTAATGACATGTTTATAAAAATTGACTATAGACTAGGGAATAAAAGTCTTATAAATAAAGAAAAGCAGAAATACTAAATATCATTTACTGACTAAAGGAGAGAGTCAAGACTAGACCTGTGATTTCATTGGCATAGAGAACTTCTGGATGAGGAAAGCTCACTTACCAAAACAGATCTAGCCCTTCTCTTCAAATTCTAACCTTTGTTAAACTGGAAAAAACACAAAACTATTAAATAGTCAGAAAAACCACATCTTTAATTAAGGATAGGGATTTAGTAATTTTCTCTCAGGCCTTTACACAGTGTTGTGTGCCACAAACCCACACAGAGCCCTGGCTACCCTGGCCACCAACCCCTGGGAATACCAATTGCACTAGATTGACAGCTCCAAGGAATAAAAGAAATTGGAAAACTTGTATACCATTTGGGGAACTGAAGGACAGGGAAATATGATTGATTGACACTTCCATGAAGGAACAACAGCCAGAAGCTAGGGTGTCAGGGAATGGACTACTTATAATTGACACTAAAAGGATTGTCCCTGTCCAGGGGTTGGTCTTCTTGGGAAGAATCTCTGATATAATGGGAGAAGCTACTGGGACAAAAGAATACTTAATTCCACCTAACTGGGATTATCATTTACTTTAGGGTTTATTTAATCTGAAACTTCCCTTGCGGCAAACTCTCAAGGGAACAGGGACAGATTTGGGGTTTCTAGTTTACAAGCTAACCCTAAAACTTGGGATTCTCCTAAATCCCATGTTGACACCTTATTGTGAATTTTAAAACTACTCCACCCTACTCAGACCATACTTTAGAAGATCTGATTTAGCTATTTCCTGATTAGTAACAATGGAGATACTTGGTCTAATAGAATCAAGTCTTGGGAACTCTACATTTCTCCACCCTACTTAGTTTAACAAGGTCAGGGATGTCTGCACCATACTCAAGGATTAAGTATCTGAGAAAATGGCCTTCTACAGACATGTACAGAAACAGCAGACAGACCCCTGGGCTAAGTCAAGCTAAGCTAACATTGGTATAGATGAGAAGCAGGAAAGTGACATAAAACCATCTATATAGGGCACGTCACTTCCTCTCTTCAGCCTCTTTTCCCAGAGAGGTATCTCTGGCTGACAGAGTGCTAAGCGTTCTGATCTCTTGGCGTGGTGGCAGCTATTTGTCAGGTTTTGGTGGGGAGTTTGCCCTTGAGCTAATTCAGGTTAAGGCATCTTGACTGAGCCCTCTTGGAGTTCAGGCTGATTCCTTCCTCTTTTACTCTCCAAAACCTTACCTTCTAGAGCCTCTAATCTTCCTGCTCGGCACAAGCCAGGTAGGAGAAAACCCAAACCCTTTCCTTCTCCCTTCTTCTTAAATTTCTTTCCACTATATTAATTAAATCACCATAAATTTCCAGACTGACTTGGGTAAATTTTTTTTATTATTTGGGATATCCATGACGACCAATAATTAATATAGTTTAGGCCACTACGCTAAAATTATCCTTTACATTATAGAATTGCCAAGAGCACCAAAATGTTAAATGAGTAGGAGGGATATAAACCAGTTCTTCCCTGGTTTAATGACTAAGCCAATTATATTAAAAAAACATAAAAAAAATCAGAAAATTCTGAATGTCAGAATGGCTTTAAGAAGGCAAAAAGAGGTAAACCACAGCACAGTCTAGTGGAACTGTGAAATGGTTTAACCATCCTGGAATACAATTGGAAATTAGACCCCAAAAGTTACAAAACTGAATAGCCTTCAACTGAGCTATACCACTATTAGGGATGTACTCCAAGGAAATCAAAGAAAGAGGAAAAGAAACTATGTTCAAAAATATTAAAAGCAGCTCTCTTCATGGTATTATTTATAAAATTAGAAACAAAGGAAATCTCCTATTGTGAAACAGATAAATAAATCATCATATATGAATATAATAGAATATTACATCCCTTCCCCTGCCTCCCTCCCTCCCTCCTTCCTTTCCCCCAATACCATCCTGCACACCTAAGGGACAGTGATCTTCACTAATAAGTAGAGTCTTGTACTGATGTCTTTGGAGACTGGGGTTAAATTTTAAATTATGATTAATACAATGACAAACCAGGAGTATGATACCCACCTCTTAAAACAGAGGTAATAGCCAATGAGGGAATTTGCTTTGCTTGACTATGCAGATTTGATATGAGTTTTTTCCATTAGTATTTCTTGATTAGAGGTAGGTATATGAGAGGGAGAGAATAAATGCTTAATAACCAATAAAGATTAAAAATAAGTTGCCAGTATCAAATGTGAAAAACTCATAACATTGAAGAATAAAAGAAATTAAAAACTTTTACATAATTACATCCTAATAACCCCAAACCCTAATAACATAAATGAATGCCACAAAAAATATAAAATACTAAGATTCTCAGAAAAAAAAGAATATTTAAATGAACCAAATCTCAGTTTTAGAGAATGGACAAACTATGAATCATTACCTCCTTGGTTGATTTCCTGTGTTTCATTGTCTCCAATTACTCATCATCCTATAAGATTTTATCCCTCTAAAACTCATACCTTCTCAAAACCCTCTGGGCCCGGGACCCTCCCCTGTTCTGATTAGAGAGGATAGAAGATAAACATCTGAGAGTTCCTCCTTAGACCTTCCATTTAAAGGAGGGACCCAAGTCAGCAATCTTATCACCCTCCACCCTACTACCTCTCTTTCAGCTTCACTGTTTTCCTCAATTAGATTGTGATTACCCTGAAGGTAGGAACTCTTTTGTCTTTCTTCATATGCTTGAGCATTAAGTGATACTTAGTAGGCACTTAAATGTTTATTAACTGACAATAAATGACCAAAAAAAAACTTGGAGATGTATTTGTAAGTATATTATGTTAAAATTTAAAGAACAATTAATTACATATAATTATATATTTTTATCATCCTGCAGTTTTTGACACTCAACACTTCTTCAGTACCCTCAGTTGCCTCTCCCCTCTTATTAGAAGCCTGGAGGAAAACTGACGAGTGCCATCTGTGGGAGAGACACATTATATGATTTACCAGTAAGATATTAATGACAAAAACAACAAAAACTAAATTAACATGTCAGATGTAGAAAAGGTCTAACAGCATCAATTTTAAAGTACCAAACACTAATAACATGACATAAAAGAAAAGTGACAAATCCTGGAAGGGATATAGAAAAAATAAGTTAAAAAAATACAATGTTAGTAGAGCTATGAACTGCTCCAACCATTTTAGAGAATAATTTGGAGCTATGCCCCCAAAGAGCTATAAAATTGTGTGTATACTCTACAACCCAGTGAAGAGCCATCTCCCAAACCACTTCTTTCTCCTCCCTGGCCCTCTAACCCCAGGAGTTCCTGTCACTCCCCCTCCTGACATATGCCAGAAGCCATAATAACTCTCAACCCCAGAAGTTCCTCTTCACATATTCCAGGAACTGATAACACCCCAGCCCCAGGAATTCCTGTTCACTCCTCCCACTCCAGGAATTCCTGTGCACTCTCTACCACAAAAGTGTATAAAAAGCCTGCAAGCCCCAGACTCAGGGCTTCAGCCATTTTTAGGGTGCTGCCCCCAAACTGCAGTTTGTTTAATAAACTCCCTCCTGTGTGTTACATTGTTGGTCATTGTTTCAACCTTGGGATCAATAAACTGGGCACTTCAATACAAAATGAAATGAGCAGACCAAGGAGAACAGTAACAGCAATATTGTTACAACAGTCAACTGTGAAAGACAACTTCTCTAATCAATACAAGGATCCAAGACAATGCCAAAGTTCTTATGATGAAAAATGCTATACCAAAGATGGAACTGATGAATTCTGAGTGAAAAAATGAAATGAGGATTTCTTCACCTGGAAGAGAAAAGAAAATCTCAGGGAAAAATGGGAAAGAAAGGGGTCTAGCATTACCAGAATTAAAACTATACTATGAAGCAATAATTAGTCATTAATTACTAGTACCAATTAAAAAATAGAAAGTTGAACATTGGAACAGACTGCATTTGTAAAACAGATTCAATTAGATTATATTTCAATATGATAAGATTAATTAGTAGCATAGTGTTCAATAAACTCCAAGACTTAACTATTGAGGTTATGTGGAGTGGAAATTGAGAGGACCTTGAAAACTTCAAAGTACACTCTCTATAATAAGCACTATTAAAAAATATGACTGGGAAATCCATCACTTAAAATATGATGCTTTATTGAGAGAGAAATGGGGGGAACTCTCTCAAGTCATTGACCCCAGACAGATGCCCAAAAATTCACAGAAAAATCCCTTACTTATAGGAGAATCATGATGCAATCAAGCCTCCCTGAAGGGATTATAACATTTTTACAATTATTAAATAGTTTTACAATGGAGACATTCAAGTAAATAAACATCTACAAGAAATTCCAGAATAGCTTCACAGTAGATATTTCCAAGCAAATCAATATTTTTAAAAAATGATCAGGAAGTTGGAGATACAAAGAGGAGAATATGTGAGGATCAGTCAAGCCATTGGCTTGACCCCAAGGAAGAAATTTCAACAAATACAATACAAATACAAAGATACAATAGGGGAGCAGTCAGAGACAAAAGGGTATTCAAGGTTGGTACTTAACATTTGATCTTGTCAGTCTGGGACACCTGCCCCAGGCAAGTTCCCAAACACCCTCAAAAGACTCAATTCAAAACAATGTCCTATAGGAAGAAGGGTGGAGTAATCTTTTCTTGAAGGGAGCTTGAAGATAAATGGATGGGAGGGGGAAGAAGGAGTGAGGGACAGGGAGAACTGGTTTTTACTAACTTTTTGGAGATATTAATAAATATTAATAACGAGAATAACACACTAATTCCTCACTTCACACAAGGTCAAGACTCACCATTGGATAGAATCTTTTCTTTTAAACCCTTACCTTTCAACTTAGAATTGTTAAACTGGGAAAAACACAGAACTACTAGAGTAGTCAAATAAAACCAAATCTTTAATCAGGAAAGAGATAGTGTTCCATATTCGGCTGCCACACAAACACCTAAAACCACGCAGTCAAAGGGCTCTGGGATTCTGGGAACAGAATCTCTGAGATTACGGTACTAGATGATTCTCCAAAGAATAATAGAATTTGGGGAACTTATATGTGGGGTTTTTCCTTAATGGACTTCCCTGACCAGCAGGGTCCCACAAGGGAAGGGGCTCACCTTAGTGATGGGACCCGAGGAGAGGTAGGAACCGAGAACCAGGGTAGAAATGAAAGACACTGACAAGTCAGTGGTTGGATAGGGCAGGCAACCCCTATGATACTCCCTTTGATAGGAAAGTATGAGTACAAAGGAACACGAGGTGGATGAGGAGATTAAGATAGGAAATGCAGGCCCAGATGGTTACAGCCTCGGGGAAGGAGAAGGTCAAGAGGAGAGAGAGATATAGTCATTGAGGAGCCCAGTGGAGCTCCATGGAAGGGGAGAAAGGCCAAGAGGAAGTTCATGAGTTTGCCTCTGAATTTATTCCTGTCCTGCTTGGGCGGTACTCCCAATTGTAGTAACCACATCACAAAGTATAGACAATTAAGATTGGGTGGCAAGGTAGAGGGAACACCTTTGGGTGTGTAGATTGCAAACCTTGGTGCTTTCCCGGGGAATTGAGTCCGAGCATGTTAATGAGTTTGTCTTAGCCAAGGGCCGCATGGCCAGTTCAAGGTTACATTCACAAGCCTCATTGGTATAACCTTATGCTTGGAGACATAGTAGCCATACAGTCATTTATATTTCATAGATGTGAATATGCTTGGGATGCTACAGCTAAATCTAGGATTTCCCTTGAGGTGAATTCTCAGGGGACAGGCAGACTTGGAGTCTCTAGAATCAATGAAATGTATTGGTTCTAAGGCAGAAAAGCAGCAAGGGCTAGACAATGGGGGTTAAGTGACTTACCCAGCTAGGAAGTATCTGCTGTCAGATTTGAATCCAGGCCCTCCCATCTGTAGGCATCCATCCATTGAGCTCTCTATCCACCTCAACTTGAGCTACCCATTGTTTTCAACCAGTCAGACATGAGAAAGCACCTGGAACCCCTTGTGTCTCTTCCCCAGCATCCAAGAAGGGATGTCTATATCCTGAGCTTTTAGAACCCAGAGTCAACCAAGGCTCAATTTACACAGGGAAAGGAGTTGCAATATTGCTCCTACCTAATTCCTCCCCTTAGTAGAAAGGTCCTTAGGTTCTAGAAAACCTTTTAAATCATGTTGGAGCTAGTATTAGTCAATTCTGACCACCAATATTTAATATTGATATAGATAGCACTAAAGAAAGAAAAATTAAAACAGAAATATAGCAAAAACAATAAAAAATAAGTGATTGATCTTGGGCAGTCCCGGGAAGTGTTAGAATTAAGGTTGGGGATGAAGATTCAGAATTTTTGCCCAATGGGAGAAGGATTATCCCTCTTCTTCTGCAGGGATTGTTTAGATACTATCACTCCTCTCTAGTTCCCAGAGAGCAAGCCCCTTCCTAATAGTAAAACCTTGTTGTCCTGCCAGTCTACTCTGTGTGTCATACTGGCAGCAATATGTTGGAGCCAATCAAATACACTAGAGTAAGTAATGGGTAAGCTGTGCATCCTGCCACTATTTGGGGCTTGACTCTGCCTCCCTATGTTTGGGCCAGATGCTACCACTCAAAATGTCACCTCTCCTGTCTGGTCTCCAATAGCTGATGAGGTGAAACAACTAGGTAGCTCAGTGGATAGAGATCTTGGCCTGGAGATGGCAGTTTCTGGGCTAAAATCCAGCTACTTCCCAACTGTGTAACCTTGGGAAAGTCACTTAACCCCAAGTAACAAGCCTTTACCTCTCTGGAATATATATTTAAATATCAATTCTAAGATAGAAGGTAAGGGTTTTTTTTTTTCTTTAAAATAGTGATGAGGTCAGAAACTGCTTAATGGGATGACTCAGAGATTTTCAGAAGCTTCTGGTTGATCATATCAGGGTTTGGTTTCCTTTTCCTGCTGGTGAATATCCTCTTAGTTCAAGAAATTCGTCTCACTTCAACTTGGAAGGTACTGAAAGTCCCAGGAATTCCTGTCATCTTGAACTCATATGGCTGTTTTAAGTACAGTTAAATACCACCTACACTCAGGGAAAGACATAAAACAAAACAAAAAACATAAAGCTAGAAACATATCTATACCAGTATATGAACTGTTTTTGCCATTTGAAAGCATATGGGGTTACAGGATCTGCAGAAAGAAAAAAAGAAAAATTAACTGGAAGCTAAATAATTCTAAAGAATGTAAAAGATAGATTAAAGAGAGTACAACAATGAGACAATATACCAAATTTATGAGATAGTACCTAGTAGTACCTAGGAGAAAATTCATAATCTCTAACTGGTTATGTTGTGGGGGTGAAGAGGTGCACTCCTGGGGTTTGGGAAGGATACCTTTTACAATAATGCAAGACTCCAAAACTTAGCTTAAAAACAAAAAGAGAAATTTATTAATTTAGGAATTAATGTTGAGAATGGCCAGGAGGATAGCAAAGTGGAACAGCAAGATGAGGAGCAGTTCCTGGGAGGACAGCATGAATGGAAAAGCTGTTCTCCCAGACGACATCAGTTCTGGGGATTTTATACGTTTTACAACAGAGAGTGTTAGTCACCCAGGCATTTGGTGAGGTGGGGGTGATCATCTGCCTGGGGACATAAAGATTTCTTAGTTTTAGGGAAAAAACAGATGTCTCAGATATAGCCTGATAGGATCAAGGTGTGTAGCCTGGAGGTGTATCTCTCTGTCCATCTTAAATCTAGAGGATGATCAAAGGAGGATAATCATCCCAGGACCCTAGAGGGCTCATTGGATGTTTTTAGGCTCACAAGGATGTAAAGGAGCAAGGGAGTTTCCCTGATAGTAGTTTGCCTGAATTTCTGGGGGTACAATGCCCATGTCAGTTACATCAAAAAAATTCCAAAAAAGCAATCAATTCATACACTAAAAATAATGGGGAAAAAAGAGCAAATTTTAAAGCCCCAATTAAACACCCAACTGGAAATGCTGAAAATCAAAGGAGAGATTTATGAAATTGAAAGTAAGAAAATAATTGAACTAATAAATAAGAAATGAAGCTGTTTTTATGAAAAAGAAAACCCCAACAACAACAAATAGCAACTAGGTAGTACAGTGAATAGAGCACTGGGCTTGGAATCAGGAAGATGAATCTTCCTATGTTCAAATCTGGCCTCAGACACGTAATAGCTTTGTGACCCTGGAAAAGTCACTTTACTCTGTTTTATTTTATTTTCTCATATATAAAATGAGCTGGAGAAGGAAATGACAAACTGCTTTGCCAAGAAAACCCCAAAATCAGTTAATGTAGAGTCAGGCAGGACTGAAATGACCAAACAACAATAAAATCAAGAGACTTATTGGGAAAAAAAAACTGTGAAGGAAGGTGGCCTAGCTGTACAATATCATAAAATGTACTGTACTATAATGTGCTAATCATCGAGGCACAAAATAGAGTGGTAGATCAATGAGATTAGGTACAGAGTATACGGTAGAGTCTAGTATTGATAAACCCAAAGATCCAAGTGTTTCAGATAAAATCCACTATTAGATAAGAACAGTTGGAAAATCTGGAAAATATTATGATAAATATTATGATAAATACTAGATATGGACCAAATTGCATACCATATACCAAGATAAGTTCAAAATGGTACATGATTTAAATATAAATATAAAGGGTCCTACCATAAGCAAGTTAGGGGAGCATAGCATAGATTACCTCTCAGATTTATGGATAAGGGAAGAATTTATGAACAAACAAAAGACAGAGAGCATTAAAATATATAAAACATAATTTGGGCTACATTCAATTAAAACATTTTTTAATAGATAACAATGCAACCAAAATTAGAAGGAAACAGAAAACTGGGGGGAGGGGGAATTTTTGCAAGTATCTCTGACAAAGGCTTCATTTCTCAAAGAACTGAGTCAAATTTATAAGAATATAAGTTGTTTCCCAATTGATAAAGTCAAAGGATATAAACAGGCAGATAAAGAAATCAAAGCTAACTATAGCCATATGAAAAATTGCTCTGAATTGCTATTGTTTAGAGAAATTAAAATTAACATAATTCTGAGGCATTTCCTCACACTTATCAGATTGACTAATATGACAGAGAAGGAAAATGATAAAAGTTATAGTGGATGTGGGAAAATTGGGACACTAATACACTTAGTAGAGTTGTGAAGTGATCCAATCATTCTGAAGTTCAAGATTAAAATAAGTCTAAAGGACTATAAAATTTTGCATATACTTTGATCCATTGATCCAACCAAATACCATTACTAGGCCTGTATCCTAAAGGGATTTTTGAAAAAAGGAAAAGGACCTATCTATACAACAATATTTATAGCAACTCTTTTTGTGGTAACAAAGGCTTGGAAACTGAGGAGACGCTCACCAATTGGAGAATGACTGAACAAATTGTGGTATATAATTAGAATGGAATACTATTATGCTATAAGAAATGATGATCAGGAGGATTTCAGAAAACCTAGAAAGACTTACATGAAGTGATACAGAGTGAAATGAGCAGAACTAGGAAAAAACTATACACAGGAACAGCAGTAATGTAAGATGAGCAGCTGTGAATGACTTAGCTATTCTCAGCAATGTAGTGAACCAAGAGAATCCCAAAGAACTCAATGAAAAATGCTAGCCACAGCCAGAGAAAGAACTGATGGAGTCTGAATGCTATAAGGATAATTTTTAGGGTTATGACTTAAATCTAAATTAATTTTGGTCGCCAGAAGAAATCCTAAAAAAAATACCCAAGTCAGCTGGAAATTTATGGTGATTTTAATTAATATAGAAGAAAGGAATTAAGGAGAAGAGAGAGAAGGAGGGTATAGGGTTCCTCCTACCTGGCCTGTGCCAGGGGGAAGTTCAAAATCCTCCACTACAAGATCTCTGAAGATTAGAGGCTTCCTCTAAGAGGGATATTGTTTGGAAGGTAAAGGAGAAAGGAATCAGCCTAAACTCCAAGAGAGTTCAGCTAAGATGCCTGAACCTGAACTAGCTACTCAGCTTCTCCCAGTATAGTATCAAGGAAAACTAACTGCCAAACCAGACAATAGCTGCTGCCATACCAAGATGCCAAGATGTCCAGCATGCTGCCGCCAGCCACCTCTCCACCATCCAAGAGCGTGGAGAGAGGAAGTGACGTGAAATATATAGATGATTTTATATCACTTTCCTGCATCTCACATGCACCAATGATATCTTAGGCTTGACTTAGGACAGCGCAGAGGTCTGTCAGTTGTTTCTGATTTGTCATTTACTAGCATATGTCTGTCATAGGCCATCCTCCTAAATACTTAATCCTGTAAGTATGGGCGTAGACATTTCTGATTTTGTTAGACTAAGTAGGGTGGAGTAATCTAAAGTTCACAGTGCAGATAGAAGTATTTCATGCTTCATTTTGTGGGTTATAAAATTAATAATCAATAACTAAGTATTATATTTTATAAAGTTTTATTAATAATAACTAAATAACTAAAACAAAAGAGCTTCAGGTTCAAAAAAGTGGAAAAGGGAGTTCTATTCACTTAAATACAATCATACAAAAATGTGGGGATGCAGGAAAATGGAATTTTGGGAAATACTAAGGGACTTCTGGGGAATGAAGTCCAAAGGCTCAAAATCTCCATTTATACATATCCCCCTGTGATCCTCTTTGGGAAACCAGTTTTCCCCAAAAATATCATGGAAACATAACTTAAAAATTGCAATAATTTGTGGATAAGAGGAAAAACCAATGATTACTAGGTTGACAAAAAGCCAATTTGGGGGCAGTCCCCATTGGTATAAGAGTACATTCAAAACAAAAGCATTTCAACCCCCCACAGTTCAATTCACACCCCAAAGTTTACTCTGGATCTTCTGGTGCAGCATGTGGTCTTTGCAGGCATCTATCTTCATGGGGCATTCTGGATTCTGGGAGGAAGCAAGTTTCTTATCCTAAAATTGCTCAAATTTAAATCAAAGTTCACAACAATAACTTGGCCCCCCTGAGTTGAATAATAACAAACACAGGGATCACTCAGGAATGCATGGCTATGAGGTATATGAATCAATTTGCAAAAGAAAATTAAAAAAAAACATGAAAAATCCAAATAAAAGAGAAAAATAACTTGTGGATGAAATACAAAATGTAAAAGTCTTATGTCTAAAAAAATCTAAATGAAGGAAAAACAAATCTATAACAGGTGCTTGAATCAGGACTGGAAGAGGCATGAAGGAAGAGAGAATTTTCATGCATGCAAGACAGAAAGCTGGGGACATCATCTGTCAATCAAACATAACATTCTGTTTGGAATTCTAACAATTAAAGTAGGGTTTGTCATAAACTGTTACAGATAAAAGAGTTGTTGCCTTAAACTGTGACTGCGGAAATATGGTTTCAAGACATTGTCTTGAGTTAAATCAAATATAAAGTGGTTTCCAGGGAAAAATTCCCAAATATGAAATATACCCAAGTCAGCTGGGTTTTTAATGGAGATTTTAATTAATACAAATAAGGAATTAATGAAAGAGAGAGAGTAAGAAGAAACAATGAGAAAAGGGCTGGGCCAGCCTACTCCAGCCTAAGCCAGCCTACACCAGCCTAGGCCCAAGCCCTAAGAGAGAGATCAGTCAGTTGGTACTTAGCACCTTCCTAAAAATAGACTTAGTTTAAGGCTTTTGTCTTACTATAAGTATGAGTTAAGTACTTTTTTGTTGTTCAGTAAAGGGTTTATAACTGTAACCTCAAAATTTCTTAGACTTATAAATGTTGGAAATTTCACCATTGGGAAATTTCATACTTGAAGAATTTCCTATTGATAGTGGGTCTTGACTATTGGAATGTGAACCCAATTGGCATGGGAGGTTCCTTCTCTTCCCTTCTAAAGATTACTTTAGGACAGAAACCCTTTGCTGAACAATGGAAAGGACTTTGACCTATGCTTAAGCATAGAACAGGAATTTCTTTGAGTCATGATTGATTTTAGAATTGATACAGTGGAGATACTTGGAATCAATCTCCACCCTATTCAGTCCTAACAGGATTGAGTAAGGGCTGCAGCCTAGATCAAAATTTAATTATTTCAATCTCTACCCTACTCAGGTTAACAGGATTTAGAAAGGGCTGTAGCAAAGGATCAAAGATTTAATTATTTGAAAATATGACCTTCAACAGACATGTGCAAAGCCAGACCTCTGGGCGGTCCTGGGTTAAGCTAGAGCCTCCATTGGCACAGGGAAATTGATGGACACGTGATTGGTAGATGTGAGGACTGAGGGGTGGTGGTTGAGAAGGTGGTCGGAGTGGTGGCAGTGTGCTCTGAGAAGCTTGCTCTGGAGGAAGCTGAAGGTGGGGGCTCTGAGACTGTTTCTGCATTTTGGTCACGTGAGTAATAGGGACTGATCTCTTTTCTTTGCCCCAGCTATCTAAGGGCTTGGGCCTTTTGGCCCAGCCTAAACAGAAGGGGTATTTAAGCCCTATTCCCTTCTCTCCCTTTTTCTCTCTCTCTATCTCTAATTCCTTTCTTCTTCCTATTGTAATTAAACTCCATAAAAGATTGACTGCTGACTTGAGTTTTCATTTAGGAATTACATAGCTGAATTCCTTGGCGACCTTAAATTAATATATATCAGTCTTTTAAAGTGATTTCCTTGTCACATAACTTTATCTTCCCCTAAAGTATGCTTAAGTATGGGTGGAGTACAGTTCTCACCTTCCTGATCAAGTACCTTCATTGTTTAAAATGGGGAATAGTCTTAACAAAATCTTATGAAGTAGGGTCTGAGAATTTTTAAGATTCACAGAATGTTCCCAGGAAGAAGCAGTTGGAAGCTAACCCCACAGTGGAACTGAACTAAGTCTCTTGGTTTTGGAGAGAGAAGGGAAGGAGAGAGTTCCTTGGCTTCTGATCAAGGGAGAGATTGGCTTCTTCTGACCTAGGCTGAGGCTTTGGTGTGGCTGATGTTGGTGACTGACCCTTATATTCTGGGCTGATTAGAAAAAGACAGAAGAAAATCAATTGTCCTTCATAACTCCCTGACAGACTTTTGTGTCACAGCTGTGACAGGACTGACATTTTTCAAAAATCCTTCAAATCCTCATTATAGACTAGGGATAACCCCATCCCTCTCACCTCATCTTCCATCCTTGTTCTGTTGTTCTCAATAAACCCCCTCACTTGAGAAAGGAAGAGAAAAGAGTTTTTCCTCATAAATCTCATAGTCCACTCAGGGAAGGGGGGGGGGGGAAAGCTAAAGGCTTCAGAAGAGGGTGATGAAAGGAGGTATTGAGGGAGGAGGAGGGTAGGAAAAATATTAATCAATTAGCCATCTAGGGAATTGATAGACACCCACAAGTATTCTTCTAATATCTCTCTATTTCAACTAGGCAACTTGAGGATTCCCCTAGTAGAGGTCTCTCCCTATTACAACTAGGCACCCTGAGGTTTCCCCTAGTAGCTCTCTAGTCACTCCAGAGTATCTAGTTATGACAACTTGACAAGTACCAGTATCATTTCTATTACAATACCCAATTAAAATGATTTAAGCAATTATGCATTTACCCAATCAGTAGCCAGGACTATAGAAAGTTTGCCACACTATTAAAGACAGAAAAGGAACTAGATTATAGGAGTTAGGTAGGAGCCAAATTTGAGATACTTGGTAGAATGTGGGACAAGGAAAACCTGCCTTTAACACATGTTAAATAGCCACAACCTTGAACCCCAAACAAGTTCAAGTCCTCTTGTCTTGGCTCAAAATTACATCAATCCCACCAGGATTGGTTGGTCTCTCTTTGACCTTGTGCTTGATGCAGTTTAGCTTTGTGCTTCTTTGTCACTGTACATTTTTTTTTTCCCAAATGGCTGCTTGAATTTATTTGCTTGATGCTTAATGGTCCTGGCACAAAATAAAAGTTAGCCAATATTAAGAGAATGGAAACACTGATTTAAAAAATAACAGCTTGATAGAAATTATTGTTTACACAAACAAAAAAGTAATCTTAAATATTTTTGCCAGCAAATAGAAGATGAATGTAACAGACAGGACACCAAGAAGGTTTTACACATTTACGTTCATCACCTGACCATATTTTAGTCACCATAATATCTTCTCTCCAGATTTTAAAAAAATAGTTATGTTGTTTTCTATAACATATCAAAGCTTTTTTTTTTTGTACAAAATCAAATAGTGGCCAACAATTCACAACAGTGCAATAGGTAGAGGAGGATACAACCACATCCAAGAGGTGCTGAAAATAAATACTCAAAATTCTAGGGTATAAAGATTACCAATGTTCTTGGGGTTCGTTTTCATTGTCATATGTTGAATACTGTGCATGTCCTGGAATCAGACAGAATCATTAATCAAAGTCCCATAAAAAAATTTTTTTTAATAATCAAGGGCACTATTTTTACAGTTTAAAGCTTTTTGGGCATGCATTAATATTAGAACAAATATATTTAAAACTTATATTACTGCAAAGTTAAAAAAATTAAAGAAAAATCTTCTTAATACTGTTGACATGCTTCAAATACAAAAAGGAGAGAAAAATAAAACTCAGATACTATATTGCACATCTAATAAAAAAATCAAAGTTTTTTTTAAGAGTTTTCAAAAATTAAAATATATAGCTTAAAATCAGTGACACACTATGTCAGCAATGTGCGAGTACAAAATGATTTTCAGAATAAAACAGCAACACAGCAGATAATGAACATTTAAAGAAGTACCAAAGTTCCTCAAAATTCACAATAGTCCAGTTAATTACAATAGCAAACAAACCCACTATTATATTTCACATAAGTTGCTGTATTACATAAAAAAAACTTATGAACAGATGGATATTTGTCACAATTTTTACAGATGTAGCAAATCTTTGAACCTTGGCAAACATATTTTTAAACAAAGTAAAACTCATTTGGGTCTAGAATATCATCAAGAAATCTAGAATGTTCTGCTGGAAGTAAATTAAAATGAAGAGTTTTGAAGGAACTCTTTTTCTGGCTTCCTGATTACATATAAACACCTTGGTAGGAATGTTTCTTTGTTTCTCTACCATTAATACAACATTCTTTATTATATATATATATATATAAATATATATAATATCATCCATTCAGAAACCACTAGTTATGTAAAATTATTTCTGAAGACTCCTTAAAATTACAATTAAATTCTTAGCTTAGTAAATTCTCTAAAGGTTATATATAATTTAACCAGTTTTGTTGAAATCCATCTGTCATCATCTATGTGACAATTAACAAAGGCAACATGTGATCTTCAATGGATCTAGTGACAAGGGTTTGGGCAAGATGTTCATGGGCTTATACAGAGATATTTTGTTCTTCAGCAGAAGTAAAGGTACAAATTAAAGATCAATATAGGCAAAACATAGTAGCTTGAAATTATTCAGTAAACAGAAAGATATTGATTAAATTAATACAGATAAACAAAAAAATTAAACCATAAAGCAATCAGTAAATACAATAATATAAGCAAATGAGGAGGTGTAGACACACTGTACAGTCAAAATCCTTTACACCAATCCCAATAGACTTGTTCACTATTATAGGAAGAGAATAAATTCAAATAGTTAGCAATAAGTTTCCAGAGCTCTTTTAGTTTTCTTCCCCTCCCCCAGTACTTCATTATCCATTTAGATTTCTTCTGTCAGGGCTCTGAATTTCCTCATAGAAGCACAGGGCAGAATCTCCACTTTGCAAGTTGAGAGCAGTTAGGACTTTTAGAACTTTGTCAAAATATTTCAGGTTGGTTTATAGTATAAGCAGCCTGGCTTGTGGCATATTCTTGATGAGAAAGAAATAAAGTAGGAAATCTCCAATGAAAATAAAAAGTTCCAGGGAAAGAATTAAGCAGATGCAAACAGCATTTTTTAGCTCTATCAACTCAAACTGTGGTTTCAGAGTCTTAAGCATGTTTTGCAATAAGCATTTTTCCTGAAAGAGGCTGAATGGGGTTTATTTAAAGAGTAAACATAAAGGGGCAAAGCTTTGAGGGAAAACAATAGCATATTTACATATGAGAGAAAAAATACTTCTTCTTAGGGTGTTGAGTCAAGAGAAAGAAGGGGGGAAAATCAAGCTTATTCCCCAAAAGTGACTTTAAATCTACAGATTTGGAACTACCTGCCCTCCCTGTGAAAAACCTTTAGTAACAGTCTTCTATTATGGTTCACACAGAATCATTTACAGAAAAAAACTGACATGTTGATGTATAAAAAGTAATCTAGATATTTTCTCAAAAATTTATCCTAACCACTTGAACCATAAGTTTTCCAATTCTTATATTAGCATCTAAAACAGTTAATCCGATTATTCATAAATCATTGAATTTTTATTTTTGTTTAACTAACTGTAATATATTAATTGGTGTGATTAAAAGGAAGGCATATTCTCTAACCTGAGTTTCTTTAGAATTCTGGATTTATAGTTTGGACTTTTGCAGTTGTATCACATAGCCAAATTGTGCAGTTTCAATTAAAAAATCTTTTATTCTTGTCTGCTTCTAGAAAAGTTCATATTTTTACTTAGTAGTTTATAGAAATTATAATATTTAGGCATACTCAAATAAACTCTTAAAATTCCTGTTACTTCTTTAAGCCTTAGGTGTAATATGTCTTATTATTAGATCAAGATTTATTCCAGCTATCAGCTAACCTCTCAGGTTTTTCTAATTATATCTCTAAAGTTTAGATAAGGTAGCTGAAAACTTTTCTCAGTTTAAAATATTTTGTTGTATTGGTCCCTTTATAGAAATGTAAAATAATTGCAAGCACTTTTGTTCTCCTTCCTGTACCTGAGAAAGGGGCTAAATTACTTTTGGAACATTTTCAAGATAGTAACTGCTTGACTGCACTTGTAGTCTGAGAAGATCTTTCCTTTTTTTTTCCAATCCTTTTTTATGTTTTTAAAATCTTGATATTAAATCATTCTCAGTATGTTAATTAAAAACTTAACAACTTCCAAATTGACTTTGTTTAAAATTCTCTAACAATGTTTCCTTAAGATTCCAGTTTTCCTTTTAAACTTCTGCTCCAAGAAGATTAAAGCCTTCAGGTTTTTTTCCCTATTACTTTTACTATAAATAGGAGAGAGGTAACTACCTTTTACTTATGTTTAATACCCTAATAATGAATCTTATTTGATTTCTGAACTGGTCAAATTTCCTTTGCCAATTGCATTACACACAATCTGCATAAAAATTAATTTTCTTCACAGCACAATTTCATACATATTTTGTGTACATCTATTATGACATTATAGCAAATTATCTTTGAATAGATATAATTTTCTTCTTATTCATAGCACATATATTCCCAATCAAGTATAACATTGTTTAAAACTTCCAACCTAAGCCATACATCATGTACTTAACAACTATCCAAATTCACATATGCTAATTACCAGTTCTGAATTTTTAAATCTCAATGCTAACATGCAATCTTTTGTTGCTGTCTTTGAAGGCCATCTCATTTTGAAATTCAACATTTAATTCTTAGAAAAAGTTCTCCACTATAACTTTTGTCTGACTGAATTTTACATATAAATATCTTGTGTTTTACTAAGCATCCAGTATGGTTTTTTGCCTTTTAAAAAGGAAAAATTCCTCTTGGTGTCAAGCTGTCTATTAATTACCTTCAACCAGTTCTGAACTTATTGCAATCACTATCTCTTATCTGTCCTAGTGTTGATAAACAGACCTTTGGCTTAAACAGAATTGAATTTAGCTAACATATCACTTCTAACTGAGGCAGAATCATCACCATAAAATTCTACTTATCACAGTACATTTTCAGACTAATTAGCAGTTTTCTAAGGTTGTCTATATAGATCTTTAATATCAAATCTAAGAGAATAGCCAATTCTTGGTATAAAATTTCCCTTTGTGTGTTACAAATCATTCTTTCTCTTTTTTTTTTTTCTGGATGGGCCCTTTCCAAAACAAAAGGAGAGAAGATTTATGGAACATAAATTACCTCTTTTTGGCGGAGGACTTTGAAGCATTTTTGTAAGTGACCAATTAAGGAAACAAAACTTATGACACAGACACACATGGAGTCACACATAACAAACATTAAACATGTACTAAGGGAAGCATGCTTTTAAGAGTTAAGGTGTTTACTCAAGATCTTGATGAAGAAAGAAAAAGGAAGAAGAAATGAAAAAGTCCATCTTGCTGTTTCCAAAGTACTGTGCCTTTAAAACTGTTAGAGGTGAAAAAAGTTTTTGGCTCCAGGAGTCTTAAGTGTAAACATCTGAAAAGACAGGTGACAAGGGATTGAAAAATGTGCTTTTCTCTGCTAGATCCAAGGATCTAGGGGCTGTGGAGGTGGAGGAAGAGGGGGACCCCTCATTCCCATCCTCTTTCCCTCAGGTGGCGGGGTTGCTGGTGGTTATCTAGCCCGAATGGGAATATTATAAGATTTTAAGTCAGGGCTAACTTTTTCTTCTGTGTCTAAATCTACCATTCCTACATTGGGGAACCACAGACTACAATTTTGAATGAACTCCAAGAGCTTAGTCAGCTGTGACTTGCTTACTTTTCTCTCTTTTACTCCCCTTTTCTGAAAACTGTGTTTAATTATTTCAGTGAATAGCTTTCTTTCTTTAAATTCACTGTGTCCTATGGAGGCCCTTTTCTTCTCCTATCTTCTCCTGTTCTGAACCGCTCCTCTTATATTGGGAGCCCTGGATTACTCTCCCCACCAAATCCTGCTCCATCCACAGGGGGACCCAGAACCTCTTCCAGGGGGAGAACCTAATCTATTCAAAACTTATGGGGCTTCAGGGAAGGGGATTTACCTAGCCGGGAAAGGTCCTGTTCTGGTGCCAGAAATGCCGTGGGTAAGGTCCAGCCTCACTTGTGACTCCAGGGGTTCCTGATAAGTGGTGAACAATCAGTCAAGAAAATAACAAATGGAAGACAGCTGTATATTTATGGCCATGGGCATGCTTTGCATCTGATAGCTGCTCCACCATCCCCAGGCTTGGTGTTTATTTTTATACCCAATTTCTTGGCACATAGATACATTACCTAACACACATGTCTAAATAGAGACAATTGGAAAAGCAATACATCAACTTTTAACAAATCACTTGATTAACATTCTATATTCTTGTATTATGATTGCAGATTCTTGACAGAATAAAGGTTTCATACAGGATAAATGATTTCATCACAGGTGGCTTAATTTTCTCATTACCATGTGAGAAATTTTGAGTTTACTAACAGTTAAGGAAATTTACTAAAGACAATTCAACAATCATACCATTGAGGTTGAGAGGTACTGGGAACACAATTCAGATTTAATATTGGATTGATCATTTCTCAGGGTATACTAGGGAGTTTCTCAAGAGGAAGAATCAAGTCACTGAGGCATGATGAAGCTTGGTGTACTTGTACGTTTTGTATGAGCCTTTATGATTGATTTGTGTGCTGGCTTCATGAGATTCTACAAGTGGGAAAGTTCTGGGCTTGCTTGTAGCTGCGATTTTACTGGGATTTATATATCTAAGTAAAAGTTAACCCATGGTATTCTTTTTGGGATTGGGTTTGAGGGTCTGATCTTTTGGTGACACTTTAAAGAATTAGGGTACAGGTATTTTGCTCTTGCTTGCATTTATTCCTCTGAGGTGAGGGGGAATAGTAATCATGTCAATTCCATAGGTAAGGGATATTAATGAGAGAGGTCATGCAAAGGGGGACTGAGTGGGCAATCACATATTGCCAAGGGCCACTCTGTGGCCTCCTTAGCTACCACACGTGACTCTATCAAGGTGTCCTGGCCTGATGGCTCCCAGCAGAAGAACAGTAAGGTCTAGACAATAGGGGTTAAAAGACTTGCTCAGGGTCACACAGCTAGGAAATATCTGAGGCCAAATTTGAACCTAAGACTTCCCATTTCTAGGCCTGGCTCTCAATCTATATCTGTCCCTTAATACCTTTTTTAAGGAAAAACTAACCTAACTTGCATGGGGAAGGGGGTAAAATACTGTTCCTAACATAGGTTAAGATATAAAAAGTCATAAAAACAAATTAGACAGGCAGGGAAAGTGATACTTTCCACATCTATAGATAGGGGAAGAATCATTAATCAAATAAGGAGATCACAGAAGATAAAATTAACAATTTGAGTTTATTGACTCAAAAATTTTATTTAATTTTTAAGTTGCTGCACAAACAAAATCAATGCAGCTAGAATTAGAAAGAAAACCATGAACAGGGGGAAATATTTTTTCCCTTTTGCTTTGCAAAAAATGTTTCCAATAAATGTATTATATCTAAGATATTAAAAGCATTGATATAGATATATAAGAATAAGATCCAGGGGGTGGAGTCAAGATGGCAGCTTAGCAAGCAGTGAAAGTTCAGACCTTGTGGAAGACCCTTCCTTACCAATACAGACTGAATGCTACTAGGGCACCGAAATTCAATCTGAACAACAGGACAGAAGCGGGGAACCCTCCTTCTGGACTCAAATCAAAAGGTATGCCCCCCAAAAGCTGGAATCCGAGAATACTCAGGGCTAAGGGGAAGGCAGAGCGAGGGTCCCAGGACCCCTCTCCCACAACCCAGAGGGCTGAGCCCCCAGCAGCAGCGGGAACCTCTGAGCCGGCAAAGGTACTGGTTTACAGGGTCTACCTTGTGAGCAGCGGGGCACCGGGCTCAGAGCATCCAGCTTGGACAGCAGGGAGGAAGCCAGGGAGAAACGGGCCATGGCTGGGTCCCTCCATTGGGCTCCAGTCTCACCCTTGCCTCGGGCACATCCAGACCAATCCAGTTGAACTAATCCCATCAGAACTCCTCAGAGTTTAGGGAGGCAGGCAAAGGCACTTGTGGACAGTGGAGAAGCAGCTGGAGAGAACTGGAGAGAGCCTGGGTGGCCCAACCTTCCAGGAGTCTTCAGAGCCTCAGTGCTTCATACCACATACAGCCCAACCCACTTGAACTCAATCCAATCAAAAGCCTCCAGAGGACAGGGAAGCTAACATTCCTCCCCTAGAGACTGTACCAAGAGATCTGACAAAGCTCTAAGAGGGGAGACTGACAGCCCCAAAACCAAAGCAAAATGAGAGGAGCAAGAGCACAGCCAAATACGGGGAGCAAAGAAGGGATAAACTCAAGCAAACAACAGAAAAAGAAGAAAGAAATTACAATAGACAGTTTCTGCATAGGTAATGAGCAAAGAGCGAATGAAACAGAGGGGGAGGACCCAGCAAAGGAAAAATCAGAAATCCCAGCTAATTGGATACAGGCTTTGGAAGAACTCCAAATGCAATTCAAAACACAATTAAGAGAGGCTGAAGACAATTGGGAAAAGAACTTAAAAACTAAGATAAGTCATCTGGAAACAGAAAATAATGTCTTGAAAGCCAAAATCAACCAGCTGGAAAATGAGGCAAAGGAGATGAAAGATGAGGCAAAGCAGATGAAAGATGAGGTGAAGAAGATGAAAGATGACCTCCAAAGAAAATCTGACCAAAAGGAAAAGGACGACCAAAAAAATAAGGATGAAATCCAGTCTTTAAGAACCAGAATACAACTTGAATCGAGTGACCTCACAAGGCAGCAAGACACTATAAAACAAAACCAAAAAGAATGAAAAAATTGAGGAAAATATGAAGCATCTCATTCACAAAACAGAGGATTTAGAAAATCATTCAAGGAGAGACAATTTAAGAATTATTGGCCTACCAGAAGACCATGACAAAAGAAAAAGCCTGGACATTATATTACAGGAAATTATTAAAGAAAACTGCCCTGAAATCCTTGAACAAGAGGGAAAAGTGGAGATTGATAGAATCCACAGATCACCTCCTATACTTAATCCCCAACTGACAACACCAAGGAATGTTATAGCCAAATTCAAGAACTATCAGACCAAAGAAAAGATATTACAAGCTGCCAAGAAGAAGTCATTCAGATACCAAGGAACCACAGTGAGGATAACTCAGGATCTGGCTGCATCCACACTGAAAAAAAGAAAGGCATGGAATACGATATTCCGGAAAGCAAGGGAACTAGGTCTACAACCAAGAATCAACTACCCAGCAAAACCGACAATATTCTTACAGGGGAAAGTATGGTCATTCAATAAAATAGAAGAATTTCAAGAATTCGTAAAGAAAAGACCAGACCTGAACAGAAAATTTGATGTCCAAGCACAGAACTCAAGAGAATCATCAAAAGGTAATGAAAAAAGAGGGGAAAAAAGAAAAACAAACAAAAAAAATTTTTTAAGAGACTCAATAAGTTAAAATGATATGTATCCCTATAAGAAAAGAGGTCATTGGTAACTCTTAAAAACTGTTGTTATTAGCTAGGCAGCAAAAAGAAGTATACTTAGAGGGAACAGCAACAAACTGTATAGGATGAAAGGACAAGACATAAATAGGTATATATATATATGCATGCAAAAATACATACGCATGAGTATGCATATATATATGTACATATATATATATAACTAGAGCTTAAAAATAGGTTAATATTAAAAGAAATGGGAAAAGAAACAAATGGGGGTAAATTTATATGTCATAAAGAAGCTCATGGTGGGAGGGGGGAGAACATCAATACACTGGAAGGGTAAAGAGGTCAGAGACAGGAAATACTCAACTTTTACATGCTTTGAAAGTGACTCAAAGAGGGAAAAACAATCCAATCCATTAGGGGCAGAGAATAGATTTGCACCCTATAGGGGAGTAGAAGGGTAAAAAACGATCTGGTGGGGAGGGAAGCAGTACAAGAGAGGGAGGGAGAGGGGGGTTAATTTTAGAAAGACTACAGGGAAAATAAGGGGGAGGATAAACAGGGAGGGGGGAAGAAAGGGAAGTAAAATAAGGGTCGGAACAAGGGGGACTGTTCGAAAACAAACATTAGTGTAGAAGGAAATAGTGAAAGAAGAAAATGCAGGTAAAGGAGCAGAAATCAAAATTCTGGGAAATGCACAGCTAGTAATCATAACTCTGAATGTGAATGGAATGAACTCATCCATAAAACGCAAGCGAATAGCAAAGTGGATTAGAGTCCAAAATCCTACCATTTTTGCTGTCAACAAGAACCACGTATGAGAAAGGTAGATACACATAGGGTGAAAGTAAGAGGATGGAGCCAAATCTATTGGGCATCAACTGACAAAAAGAAGGCAGGAGTTGCAATCATGATATCCAACAAAGCCAAAGTAAAAATAAATCTAGTTAAAAGAGATAGGGAAGGTAATTACAACCTGATAAAAAGCAGTATAGACAGTGAGGAAATATCTGTACTCAACATGTATGCACCAAATGGCATAGCATCCAAATTTCTAAAGGAGAAACTAGAGGAACTCAAGGACGAAATAGATAGAAAAACTATACTAGTGGGAGATCTGAACCTTCCTCTATCCGAACTAGATAAATCAAACCAAAATATAAATAAGAAAGAGGTAAGAGAAGTGAATGAAATCTTAGAAAAATTAGAGTTAGTAGACATGTGGAGAAAAATAAATAGGGACAAAAAGGAATATACCTTCTTTTCTGCAGCACATGTTACATTTACAAAAATTGACCATGTATTAGGGCATAAAAACATTGCAAACAAGTGCAAAAGAGCAGAAATAATAAATGCAACTTTCTCAGATCACAATGCAATGAAAATAATAATTAGTAAGGGAATGTGGAGAGGTAAATCAAAAATTAATTGGAAATTAAACAATACGATTCTCCAAAACCAGTTAGTTAGAGAACAAATCATAGAAACAATTAATAACTTCATTGAAGAAAATGACAATGATGAGAAATCCTTTCAAAACCTATGGGATGCAGCCAAAGCAGTACTCAGGGGGAAATTTATATCCTTGAGTTCATATATTAACAAATTAAGAAGGGCAGAGGTCAATGAATTGGGCATGCAAATTAAAAAATTAGAAAGTGAACAAATTAAAAATCCTCAGATGAAGACTAAATTAGAGATCCTAAAACTCAAAGGAGAAATTAATAAAACTGAAAGACAAAGAACTTTTGATTTAATAAATAAGACTAGAAGCTGGTACTTTGAAAAAACAAATAAAATAGACAATGTACTAGTCAGTCTAATTAAAAAAAAGAAAGAAATAAACCAAATTGACAGTATCCAAGATGAAAAAGGAGATCTCACCTCTAATGAAGAGGAAATTAAGGCAATCATTAAAAACTACTATGCCCAATTATATGGCAACAAATATGGCAATCTAGGTGATATGGATGAATACTTACAAAAATATAAATTGCCTAGGCTAAAAGAGGAAGAAATAAATTACCTTAACAACCCCATTTCAGAAAAAGAAATTGAAGAAGCCATCAAAGAACTCCCTAAAAAAAATCCCCAGGTCCAGATGGATTCAAAAATGAATTCTATCAAACATTCAAAGAACAACTAATCCCTATATTAAACAAACTATTTGACAGAATAGGCCAAGAAGGAGTTCTACCAAATTCATTCTACGAGACAAACATGGTACTGATCCTAAAGCCAGGCAGGTCAAAAACAGAGAAAGAAAACTATAGACCAATCTCCCTAATGAATATACACGCAAAAATCCTAAATAGGATACTAGCAAAAAGACTCCACCAAGTCATCACAAGGGTCATCCACTATGACCAGGCAGGATTCATACTAGGAATGCAAGAATGGTTCAATATTAGGAAAAGCATCCACATAATTGACCATATTAACAAGCAAACTGACAAAAATCACATGATTATCTCAATAGATGCAGAAAAAGCCTTTGATAAAATACAACACCCATTCCTATTGAAAACACTATAAAGTATAGGAATAGAAGGGCCTTTCCTAAAAATTATAAACAGTATATATCTAAAACCATCAGCAAACATCATCTGCAATGGGGATAAACTAGAAGCCTTTCCAATAAGATCAGGAGTAAAACAAGGATGCCCATTATCAACTCTATTATTTAACATTGTACTAGAAACACTAGCAGTAGCAATTAGAGGAGAAAAAGAAATTGAAGGTATTAAAATTGGAAATGAGGAGACCAAGCTATCACTCTTTGCAGATGATATGATGGTTTACTTAAGGAATCCTAGAGAATCAACCAAAAAGTTACTCAAAATAATCAACAACTTTAGCAAAGTTGCAGGATACAAAATAAACCCGCATAAGTCATCAGCATTTCTATATATCTCTAACCCATTTCAGCAGCAAGAATTAGAAAGAGAAATACCATTCAAAATCACCCTAGACAATATAAAATACTTAGGAATCTATCTGCCGAGACAAACATAGGAACTATATGAACACAACTACAAAACACTTTCCACACAGCTAAAACTAGATCTAAACAATTGGAAAAACATTGATTGCTCATGGGTGGGATGAGCTAACATAATAAAAATGACAATCCTACCCAAATTAATTTACTTATTTAGTGCCATACCCATTGAACTACCAAAAAACTTCTTTACTGAATTAGAAAAAACCATAGCTAAGTTCATTTGGAAGAACAAAAGATCAAGGATATCCAGGGAAATCATGAAAAAAAATGCAAAGGAAGGAGGATCTCAAACTATACTATAAAGCAGTGGTTATCAAAACAATTTGGTACTGGCTAAGAGACAGAAAGGAGGATCAGTGGAATAGACTTGGCGTAAATGATCTCAGCAAGACAGTTTATGACAAACCCAAAGACCCCAGCTTTTGGGACAAAAATTCATTATTTGATAAAAAAAAAACTGCTGGGAAAATTGGAAGACAGTGTGGGAGAGATTAGGTTTGAATCAACACCTCACACCCTATACCAAGATAAATTCAGAATGGGTGAATGACTTGAACATAAAGAAGGAAACTATAAGTAAATTAGGTGAACACAGAATAGTATACCTGTTAGACCTTTGGGAAGGGAAAGATTTTATTTTATTTTATTTTATTTTAATTTTTATTTGGTCATTTCCAAACATTATTCATTGGAAACAAAGATCATTTTCTTTTCTTCCCTCCCTTCCCTCCCACCACCTCTCCCATAGCCCACGCGCAATTCCACTGGGTATCACATGTGTTCTTGATTCAATCCCATTTCCATGTTGTTGGTATTTGCATTAGAGTGTTCATTTAGAGTCTCTCCTTAGTCATATCCCCTCCACCCCTGTAGTCAAGCAGTTCGTTTTCATCAGTATTTTTACTCCCACAGTTTATCTTCTGCTTGTGGATAGTGTTTTTTAGATCCCTGCAGATTGTTCAGGGACATTGCATTGCCACTAATGGAGAAGTCCATTACCTTCGATTGTACCACAATGTATCAGTCTCTGTGTACAATGTTTTCCTGGTTCTGCTCCTTTCGCTCTGCATCACTTCCTGGAGGTTGTTCCAATCTCCATGGAATTCCTCCACTTTATTATTCCTTTTAGCACAATAGTATTCCATCACTAACATATACCACAATTTGTTCAGCCATTCCCCAATTGAAGGGTATCCCCTCATTTTCCAATTTTTGGCCACCACAAAGAGTGCAGCTATGAATATTCTTGTACAAGTCTTTTTGAAGGGAAAGATTTTAAAACCAAGCAAGACTTAGAAAGAGTCACAAAATGTAAAATAAATAATTTTGACTACATCAAATTAAAAAGTTTTTGTACAAACAAAACCAATGTAACTAAAATCAGAAGGGTAGCAACAAATTGGGAAACAATCTTTATAAAAACCTCTGACAAAGGTTTAATTACTCAAATTTACTAAGAGCTAAATCAATTGTACAAAAAATCTAGCCATTCTCCAATTGATAAATGGGCAAGGGACATGAACAGGCAGTTCTCAGCCAAAGAAATCAAAACTATTAATACGCACATGAAAAAGTGTTCTATATCTCTTATAATCAGAGAGATGCAAATCAAAACAACTCTGAGGTATCACCTCACACCTAGCAGATTGGCTAACATAACAGCAATGGAAAGTAATGAATGCTGGAGGGGATGTGGCAAAGTAGGGACACTAATTCATTGCTGGTGGAGTTGCGAACTGATCCAACCATTCTGGAGGGCAATTTGGAACTATGCCCAAAGGGCGCTAAAAGACTGTCTGCCCTTTGATCCAGCCATAGCACTCCTGGGCTTGTACCCCAAAGAGGTAATAAGGAAAAAGACTTGCCTATTTATCATTTTAGCCAAATTGATAGGTGTGAAATGATATCTCAGTGTTCTTAATTGGCATTTCTTGCATCAATAATGATTTAGAGCATTCTTTTGTATGGCTTTGATTTCCTCATCTAAAAACTATCTGTTCATATCTTCTGAGTATTTATCATTTGAAATATCTGAGAAACTGTCTATAAAATTCCACCACCACCCATCCAATTTTCTGCTTTCTTTCTAATATTGGCTATATCCGTTTTTTCTATACAAAAACTTTTCAGTTTAATATAATCAGAATTATCCATTTTATATCTCACAATGCTTTGCTCTCTCTTGTTTATTAATAAACTCTTATCCTGTTCATTGATCTGCTAGGTAATATGTTCCCTGTTTTTCTAAATTGCTTATGGTATCTCCTGTGATTAAACAATTTTGGAAAGCAATTTGAAATTATACTAAAAAATCCAATACTCCAAATATATAAAAGAAATTAAGAAAGTGCCTGTATATACAGAACTGTTTATAGTAATACTTATTTTAGCAATATTTTGGAAGCTAAGTATAGGTATAGGAAAATAATTGTCATAAGAAATGATGAAGGGGGCAGCTGGACAGCTCAGTGGATTGAGAGTCAGGCCTAGAGATCCTAGGTTCAAATTTGACCTCAGACACTTCCCATGTGTCCCTGGGCAAGTGATTTAACCCCCATTGCCTACCTCTTACCATTCTTCTGCCTTGGAACCAATACACAGTATTGAGTCCAAGATGGAAAGTAAGGGTTTAAAAAAATGATAAAAGGGACAAATTTGGGAAAATCTGGTAGGAATTGCAAGAACTGATGCAGAATAAAATCAAAAAACCAAAAAGAACAATTTATGTAACTATAACACTGTAAAGAAAAACAGCTATTAAAGAGTTAAGAACTATTACCAATTACATGATCAGTAATGACTAAAAAACATGATGAATTGTATTGTCCATCTCTTGATAGTAGGTAAATAGACTAGAAGTACAGAAAGACATACATTCTCTGAAATAGTCATTCTCTGAAATTGAGTAAATTTGTTTAGCCTGACTATCCATATTTGTTACAAGGGAAGGCTTTTATTTTGTGGAGATTTACAGGAAAGATTGGGGATTAATGCTATTTTTAGAAAAGAGAAGTAAAAAATGTTCATAAAATAATTTTTAAATACCAAGTAAAAAGCAGAAGAAGGTTCAATAGGGGACAAAGGCAAGCAGAAAGCAATGTTGGACTAATGTAGGAGCAGTGTTGAATAAAATGTATACTTAAAAAAGAACTAAGCTGTATGTAATAGAATTTCATGGTGTCATATATAATCCTCTTTTTATTTTTGGTGTAAGGAAGTATTCATATTTTTTAATATTTGTCAAATTCATAAGAATGATGAAAAATAAAAAACCATGACATGTTACAAAATAATTATCATCTAAATTATATGGTTCTGGGAAGAAGCTAGCTGGGTCAGTGGATGGAGAGACAAGTATGGAGAGTCATGGGTTCAAATTTGACCTCTGATACTTCCTAACTGTGTGAACCTGGGTAAGTTACTTAACCTGTAATAATTAAAATTAAATTAAGAGTCCGATCGTAGCTTTGGTAGCTTTATTACATCAAAGTAATGATAAGCTGTGGCCCTGAGGCTAATCTGCCCTTTTGTCTATTTCAAACATCTCTACAAACTTAGAGAGAAATGGGAATTCCAAACTCCCAACTTAACTACTAACAAACTGACTTAAAATAGTTTAGGGAGAGTAAAAAGTGAAGAAACTGAAGAAAATGAGTGTATTTAGCAAACCTTTGTGGTTTATCAAGTTGTAACATGTCATGGCCTTTTATTTTACACCATTCTTGTGAATTTGACAAAGACTAAGCAGGGTGGGGTAAATTTAAAAATTCACAATCCCTCCTGATGATGATTGGGAGACTAGTCTCCCCAGTTGATCACTAAACATAATCAACCTGCACCTCCAAATTTTCTTTTTATTTATTTTTTAGATTAATTTATTTAGTCAATTTAGAACATTATTCCTTAGTTACAATAATCACATTATTTCCCTCCCTCCCCTCCACCCACCCTTGCCGCAGCCAACACGCAATTTCATTGGGTATTACTTGTGTCCTTGATCAGAACCTATTTCCATGTTGTTGGTGTTTGCATTAGGATGTTCATTTAGAATCTACATCCCCAGTCATATCCCCTCGACCCATATATTCAAGCAGTTGTTTTTCTTCTGCGTTTCTACTCCCACAATTTTTCCTCTGAATGTGAATAGTGGTTTTTCTCATAGATTTCTCCAAGTTGTTCAGGATCACTGCATTGCCACTAATGGAGAAGTCCATTGCATTCAATTGTGCCACAGTGTATCAGTCTCTGTGTACATTGTTCTCCTGGTTCTGCTCCTTTCATTCTGCATCAATTCCTGGAGGTCATTCCAGTTCCCATAGAATTCTTCCACTTTATTATTTCTTTTAGCACAATAGAATCCCATCACCAACATATACCACAATTTGTTCAGCCATTCTCCAATTGGAGGGCATCCCCTCATTTTCCAATTTTTGGCCACCACAAAGAGATCAGCTATGAATATTCTTGTACAAGTCTTTTTTCCTTATTATCTGTTTGGGGTACAAACCAAGCAGTGCTATGGATGGATCAAAGGGCAGATAGTCTTTTAGCGCCCTTTGGGCATAGTTCCAAATTGCCCTCCAGAATGGTTGGATCAATTCCCAACTTCACTAGCAATGAATTAATGTCCCAACTTTGCCACATGCCCTCCAGCATTCATTACTTTCCTTTGCTGTCATGTTAGCCAATCTGCTAGGTGTGAGGTGATACCTCAGAGTTGTTTTGATTTGCATCTCTCTGATTATAAGAGATTTAGAACACTTTTTCATGTGCTTATTAATAGTTTTGATTTCTTTAACTGAAAGTTGCCTATTCATGTCACTTGCCCATTCATCAATTGGAGAATGGTTTGATTTTTTGTACAATTGATTTATATCTTTATAAATTTGAGTAATTAGACCTTTGTCAGAAGTTTTTGTTATGATAATAACAATATTTAAGAGTTACCAATATTCTCTTTTTTAGCATTCGTATTTGTCTAATGTCTCTTTCTCCGGATAAATCAAGGTCCATATATGTATTTCCTATGTCAATAAGTCTGTCCATAAACTGGGAGGGTGTTTCATCAATATCTTGTCGGGTTCTTTCAAATTTTGACCAATTTTCAGGTCTATCAGAACAAGCTCTCATGGCTGTCAATAATGCTTCTCTGGCCTGGTTTAGTTTTGTGCGATCTAGTTCAACACTGGGGTTCCAATGTGGATCTTCAGTTGGCCAATAACTTCCTTTTTTACCTCGCTTTTGATTAGCCAGAGAGACGATATTATTTTTCTCTCTCTTTGTCAATAATGCTTCTAATAAATTCTCAACATCCATCCAAGGGGGGTCAAAAGTTCTGAATATGTTCTCTAATTTTTTTATAATTAATATTGGTTCGTCCTCAAATGATGGCATATCTTCCTTCAATTTATTTAATTTCTCAGGGCTAAAAGGTGTATAATGTCTTACAGATATCAAGTTTCCGTCCTTATTAAAAGTGGATACTTCCCTTAAAGGAAATAAGCTATCTGAATTATTTGGTACTCCTGTTTCTAGGCTTCTTGCTCCATTCTCAGTTGGGTAAGTGTGAGAAATAGAAGAGTTGGGCACACTAAGGAAGAGGGTTTGTTGTTGTCCCATAGTGCCAGAAAGATCAGAGTTAGGGTGTGAATTTAGGGTGGAATGTGAACTTAAAGTGGATTGTGTAGGGTGAGAAGGAGGAGCAAAGGAAGAAGTGTGAAAGGATACTGAGGTGTTAGGATTGGAGGGTTCAGTAAGGTATGAAGTGGAGGCATTAGGATCAGAAGTATGGGTAGGGTGTGAACTTAGAGTGGATTGTGTAGGGTCTGAAGTATGGGTGGGGTGTGTACTTAGAGTTGAGGGTGTGAGGTTGGAAGCATGGGTGGGGTATGTACTTAGAGTTGAGGTTGTGGGGTCGGAAGCATAGGTGAATGTGAACTCAGAGTGGGTTGGTTAGAAGTAGGGTTTTCTGAGGCCGAGGGTGCAGGGGGAGGGGTGGGTTGGCTAGGAGGGTTAGTGTTTTTCATAAAAGCTATGAGCTCCCCAAAACTTTCCTCTATAAGTTCAAGCTGAGTATTTTGTTCTACATTTTGTTGAGTAGTAGAAGGAACAATTGGTTGTTTTGACTGAGAAATGAGTTCTTCAAGGAGATCCAATATTATAATTACAACAATCAAAAACTCAGGGGAAAGTAGTATGTCAATTAGATTTTGCCATAAGTTCCATGGGATGAGTCCTTTCAGAGAGACAAGGAATTCTGTATTAATAAGATTGGTCATGGAGCTGATGAGCCAGCTGTTCAGTAAGTTGCAGACCAATGCTTGTACTAAGAAAAGAACAAAGTATTTACTGAAATGCCAGTTGTTTACTAAGTTCTGAACTGTCTGTAACTCCATATTTCTAAAGTAAACACATGGGAAGCAGGACAAGGCAAAAGCTTTCCCAGGTTTTTCTAGTCCTAATTTAGGCAGTTGCTAGCCAGGACCTTAGGGCTCTGTTGCTAAGATCTAAAACAGCTTGATTTAAGGAGAATCAAAAAGGTTTTTCTTCACCCGTTCTTGCAGCTGTATTTTTGAAGCCAAGTTAAAAAAGGAAACAAAACTGACTGATAGAGCAAGTAATAAAGAGAGAGAGAAAAGAAAGAGATGTCACAGAAACTTTTTGAGGGTTTTCTCACCAACCTCGTGGTCAGCCATAAACTGTAAGAGTTAAAATAGTTGAGGCCATAAACTGTAGTGATTAAATAGTGGAAGACTTAAATTGTAGTAGATATAAGAGTGGATGAGTAAGTTGGGACCGCAGGAAATATGTTTTCACTACAGTGTTTTGTTTTTAAATCAAATATAAGGTGGTCGCCAGGGAAATATTCCCAATTATTCAAATATACCCAAGTCAGCTGGGTTTTATAGAGATTTTAATTAATACAAATGAGGAATTAAAGAAAAGGAGAGAAAGAGAGAAAAGGGGGAATAATGAGAAAAGGATAGACCAGCCCAGGCCAGCCCTGGCCAACCCAGGCCTAAGCCCTTAAGAGAAAGATCAGTCAGTCCTTAATCACTCACCACAAGATCTGTCCAAGCAAGGATTCTAGTGACACCAGGTCAGCATCATCTCAGCTGCCTCCACCAGCTCAATCCTCAATCTGAATGCCTCTCTGAATGAATCTGAGCTCCTATTTAAAGGGCATTTTCTCCTATGTCACCTCCCCTAAGTCCTTATATCTACCAATCACAGTAGACGTTTTTCAAAGGACAGACCATTCTTAGTTCACACCTAAGAAGCTGTAAATTTTTGAGTAATTCACACCAGGAAAGCTCTTAGTAAGTTTCTCACCTCTTTGTTCCTTATAAATTCACAAGTTGCCTGACCTTTATAGGTACTTAGCACCCTTTTGTATTATCCATCCAAAAATAGGCATGGCTTAAAGAACTTTTTGTCTTATTATAAGTATGGGTTTAAGTACTTTTCATTGTTCAGAAAAGAGTTTACAACTTTATCTTCCCCTAGGGCAGACTTAAGTAGGGGTGGAGTAGAGGTCTCAAATTCCTGATCTAAGTAGAGTTCTCATATTCCTGATCTAAGTACCTTCACTGCCCAAATGGGCAATGGTCCCAATGGGGAATGGTCCCAATGGGGAAATTTTTAACATTCACAAGTCTGAGAAATTTCAAGATTCACAGCATCAAATTTTCTGTTCGGATCTGGTCTTTTCTTTATAAATGCTTGGAATTCTTCTATTTTATTAAATGACCATACTTTCCCCTGTAAGACTATAGTCAGTTTTGCTGGGTAGTTGATTCTTGGTTGTAGACCTAGTTAGCTTGCTTTCCAGAATATCATATCCCATGCCTTTTGGTCCTTCAATGTAGATGCAGCAAGATCTTGTGTTATCCTCACTGTAATTCCATGGGGTCTGAATGACTTCTTCTTAGCATCTTGTAATATTTTTTCCTTGGTCTGGTAGTTCTTGAATTTGGCTATAACATTCCTGGGTGTTGTCAGTTGGGGATTAAGTACAGGAGGTGATCTGTGGATTCTTTCAATTTCCAGTTTTCCCTCTTGCTCTAAAATGTTGGGGGAAGTTTTCTTGGATAATTTCCTGTAATATAATGTCCAGGCTTTTTCTTTTGTCATGGTCTTCTGGTAGACCAATGATTCCTAAGTTGTCTCTCTTGGTCTGATTTTCTAAATCTTCTCTTTTGGGAATGAGGTGTTTCATATTTTCCTCAATTTTTTCATTCTTTTGATTTTGTTTTATAGTTTCCTACTGCCTTGTGAAGTTGCCTGCTTCTAATTGTTGTATTCTGGTTTTTAATGACTGAATTTCATCCCTGGCTTTTTGGTCATCCTTCTCCTGGTCTGATTTTCTTTGGAGGTCATCTTTCATCTTCTTTGCCTCATCTTTCATCTCCTTTGCCTCATTTTCAAGTTGATTACTTTTGGCTTTCAAGATACTATTTTCTTTTTCCAGATGACTTATCTTGCTTTTTAAGTTCTTTTCCCAGTTATCTTTAGCCTCTTGTAATTGTGTTTTGAATTGTATTTTGAGTTCTTCCAAAGCCTGTTTCCAATTTGCTGGAGTTTCTGTGCTTTTGCTTGGTATTCCTTGATCCTCCTCGGTTATATTTGCTCTTTGTTCATTGTTTGGATAGAAGCTATTGATTATAATTTCTTTTTCTGTTGTTTTTTTTTTTGGCTTATATTTGCCCCTTGTTTCTCCCCTGTAGTTGCCTGCAGTCTTGCTCCTCTCATTATGTGCTGAATCTGTGGGTTTGGACTTTTCTGTTAACCTTCACCCTTGGAGCTTAGTAAGACTCTCAGAGCAGTCTGTTGGGGAGGGGTGTTGGAGCTTGAGCTTCCCAGCCCTCTGAAGGTTTGATAAGATTAAGCCCAGCTGAGTTGATCTTGCAGAGCTGGATGTGCCCTGAGGCCAAAACCTCAGGAAGCTGGGGGGGGGAGGGGTCCACATATGGAGCATCTCTGCCTGCTCTGCACTTCTCCTTTCTCCTCTAGCTGCCTCACCACTGCCTGTGTTCAAAGCCCTGATTCAAAGCCCTGAGTCTGGCACAGCTTTGCCCGCAAGGTACTCCCTTCAGACTAGTGTCCTTGCCTGCCCAGAGATTCTAGGTACTGCTAGAGGCTCAGTACTATAGGTGAGGGAGGAATCCTAGGACCTTCTTCCTTCCCCTTAAATGGGAGTGTTCTTGAATTCAGGCTTATAGGGCACATACCTTTTAAGTTGAGTCCAGCAGGAGGGTTCCTTGACTCTGTCCTGTTGTTAGGTTTGGTTTTTAATCTCCTAGGAGCATTTGGTTTTTAATTGGTGATGAAGGGTTTTCAGAGATCTGAACTTTTTCTGCCTCTATGCCACCATCTTGACTCTGCCCCATCCTCAAGAAATATCGTAATTTCTTTAAAGCACTCCACAAAGCACTTAAGAACTTTGCCTCAGCTCTGTTACAGACAAAAGAGTGGTTGCCTTAAACTGTGACCGCGAAAACATGGGTTTTTAGACTGAATTTCCAAAACTGTAAAGATAATTTTTAGTGTCTTGATTTTATATTTTTAAAAAAGTGGTCGCCATGGGGAAAATTCCCAAATATGATATACCCAAGTCAGCTGGGTTTTATGGATATTTTAATTAATACAAATTAAGGAATTAATGAAAGGGCGAGAGAAAGTGTAAGAGGTAATAATAGGAAATGGGCTTGGGCCTAGACCAATGGCCTAGGCCTTTCTCCTTAAGAGATAAAACTAAGTCAGTCCTTAATCACTCACCACAAGATCCTTCCAAGCAAAACTCTAGTGTTCAGAGATCCAGCTACTCCAACTAATCCCAGCTCCAACTCAGCTACCAAAGCTGAACTCTCTTTTTTTCAGAGGCCTAAACCCCTTCCTTTTAAAGAAAATTTTCTCCTATGTCACCTCCCCTAAATTTCTACGTCTACCAATCACAGTTGATGTTTTCCAAAGAACTGACCATTCTTAATTCACATCTGAGCAGACTAAAACTTTTTGAGTAATTCACACCTGAGTAGACTAATCTTGTCCTTTGCAAGTTGCCTGATTAATTTGATCTTCATAGGTACTTAGCACCCCTTTGTATTAGATCTAAAAATAGACCTAATTTAAGGGTTCTTGCTTCACTTTAAGTATGGGTTGGGGACTTTTCATTGTTCAATCAGGAGTTTACAACTTTATCTTCCCCTAAAGTATGCCTAAGTATGGGTGGAGTAATGTTAGAGTTCCCACCTTCCTGACCAAAGTCCCTTCATTGTTTTAAAATGGGGAATGGTCCTAACCAAATGTTCTAAGGTAAACTCTGAGAATTTTTTTTTATTCAGGTTATCTTTTAATTTTCATAATGTCAATAATCATATTTACCACATTTATATAGAACTTTTAAAGCTTATAAAGTGAATTATAAATATTATAATATTTGATCCTTAAGAATAGCCCAGCCAGGGATATAATAAATATTATCCCCATTAAAGAACTTGCCCATGGTCACTCAGTTAAAAAAATGTCAAAACAAAGAGTCTCTTTACTAAGGTCCATGCTGACTCATTAGCAATAGTGTATCAGAATTTGTCAATAAATGTTAAGCTTAAATTATAAACTTTAAAGTTTACTATTACATCTGAGTTCTATAAACTTTTTTTTATATTTTATTTGATCATTTCCAAGCATTATTCATTAAAGACAAGATCATTTTCTTTTCCTCCCCCCCACCCCATAGCCGACGTGTGATTCCATTGGGTGTCACATGTGTTCTTGATTCAAACCCATTTCTATGTTGTCAATATTTGCATTAGAGTTTCGTTTAGAGTCTCTCCTCTGTCATGTCCCCTCAACCGCTGTAGTCAGGCAGTTGCTTTTTCTCGGTGTTTCCACTCCCATAGTTTATCCTTTGCTTATGCATAGTGTTTTTTCTCCTAGATCCCTGCAGATTGTTCCGGGCCATTACACCACCACCACCAATGGAGAAGTCCATTACATTCTATTATACCACAGTGTATTAGTCTCTGTGTACAATGTTCTCCTGGTTCTGCTCCTGACTCTGAGAATTTTTAAGATTCACACGTCTGAGAAATTTTAAGATTCACAGCTCAGCCATCTTACATTATTGTACATCAGCAGTCTACTGTAGCTGGAATCAACCTCCAGTAAAAGTGTAGAATATTCTTGCTTCTGAAGGGGATGAGCAGTTTTTAACTATTTTTTTAACAACTGACATTAAGTTGCTTAAGTTGATGAATCAATCCTGGCTTGGCACATAAAGCCTCCTGATGGATAATACAATGAAAGGCACAATTGGATGTCCAATAGCTTCCATAAACAATTTGATAAATCTGACTTTTTTCCCCAACATGTTCGGTGCCCCATATGTTGTCACTAACACAACTTTAAAGATATCAATGCTTAGGTTACAGAATGTTTATATAACAACCTTAACATATTTCTCTTCCTGATGTACTTGTTGGCACTGATCCTAACTTTATCAACTCTTCTCTCATTATGAGACCATCAGAATATCAACCAATAATGGCCAACTGAGCATGTGATGTTACATCAGTAATTTCATCAAGAGAGATTGAAAAATATTTTCAATTACTTATGTCTCTTTAATTGAGTTGTATGTTTGTGTTCAGTCTCATTATTCAGTCTTTTAGTATATTTCTACTGAGTGGTAACTCAGATATTCTCTTAATAATTGCATCTTTATTCTACATATTGTGAAATAGAACTGGTGCATATCTTAGGAGAGTTTCTTTAATAAATTCTCCCTCACTGAGTGTTTTTCCATGCTGAGCTATGGAGTGAGCAATGCTCAAACTTGCAGATGTTAAATTTGTAGAGCCTTTTACAAATTTAAGGATGGAATTAGATTGGCTGTGTGAATTTTAGATTTACTCTACCCTGCTTAGTCTTTAGAATTCTAGCAACCAGTAATATATGCACCCCCACTTAAGGATTAAGTGTGGGAGAGGAAGGTCTATGACCTGCATGTGCTAGCAAGTGACAAATCAGAATGAACATTGGTACATGTAAGACACAGGAAGTGATGTAAAACACTGCCTTTATATTTTGCATCATTTCCTATGAGAGGGATTTTTGGTGGTGGAACTTGACATGGAGGGGCTCCAGTGTAGGATCTGAGACTGCTTCCCTTAGGTGACCACATGGTGAGTGTTAAGGCTGAATCCCCTTTTCCTTGCCTTTTTCTGGAGGCACTAGCCTCCAAGGAGGCCCCTCATCTTGGAGGAAGCCTCATGGCTGGAAGCTGAACTAGATTTAATCTTCTGGGAAGACCCCTTGGCTGAGACCAGGCTGGAGCAGATCTTCTTCCCAACCCCCTCCCCCTCATTCCTAATTTCTTCTTTCTATTGTAAATAAACCACCATAAAATTCCATCCTGACTTAATAATTTCATTGAGATTTATAATTTAAATCCCTGGTGACCACTAAAAAATATATTCAGTCTCAACCTTAAAAATTTACCCTTAACAGCTCTTATAAAAGTGTAGCTGCCTGGAAATGTATTCCTTCCTTTCATCCTCACTTTTTTTCAAGAGTTGGAAATGATTAGTTTCAAAATGTCTATTTATATTCCACATTCTGCTTACTACCGTTTCAGTACATAGAAGACAAAATGATCTGCCGTTTTTTTCTATAATGCCATACATCTCGGTCCATGTCTCTTGAAAGGGTTGGCTACTGCTACTACCACTTCCTTTACTTAACCTTGGTTTTTTTGTTTTTTGGGTTCTTCATCAGGAGTTTAGTGACAGAAGATAGAATTATAGATAGCCTGTTAGCCATGCAGGCAATTACGGGTTAACTAGCCTAACTCACCACAAGATGACACATGTAACTGTCTTTTAGGAAAGGGCAGGGTTAATAAGCAGAAATAGGGGCTAATAAAGATGCACAACAGTAATAGTGGTGAAATGGAGTTTGCTCTGTGCTACAATATGGAGTTCTTTATGTAAATTAAGATGGCTACTGTTTCTAATGAAACAGCACCCATAGCACAGGCTCTCCCCTCTTCCAGCCATCCCCTCACTCATCTCAGTAATGATGGTCAATTAGAAATCCATGACACCCCAGAACAGTAGATTGGATGGTGGTTGCTGTGGTTATGTGGTTGCTGGTAATGGAGATCATGGGGCCCCCAGAGATGCATCCCAGCGCCATTCCACTGCTCCCTGCTCTGCGGGTCAGAAGTAAGGTCAAAGATTCCCTAATGGCCTAACTGGAAGTCCCAGAACTAGATGCTCTGTGCCAGACTTCTCTTGTTTTGGCCTACAGCCTTCTGGCATATAGTGTCCACACTACACTACAGCAAATGTTTTATCCTTGGCTATTGCACCTAGCTGTGTAGGAGCTGAGGATGAAATGTCTTTCTCGCCATGCAGTCCCATACTTCCCTGTATGCGGCCAAATGGAGCCACATTTCATCTAAAATTGCTACACGTGTCAGTGTTGACACACATGTCATAGGTTCACCATCATAGGCTTAGTCAAAAGTGGGAAGTTTCAGAAATTATGGCTGTCTCTCAGAGTAGGTATTGGAAAGAACAGGTCAAGTGAGCCCATGGGAGCCACATGTCCTGTGGAGAGCAGGCCTCCTTATAGGAGGGCTATAGGGACATTAGTCAGAGGATATCAATACCCTGGAAGCATTGGAGGCGTGAGCTGCCTATTCTCAAATTCTGATCCCTTGTGGCCTTTTCATGATCTCTGGATTTGCTCAATCACCACATTGATGGTATTTGTTTCTAGAACCATGTACCCTAGGGTGAAGAATGTTCCATTGTTATTTTAGTCTTGTGTTTTACCTTTCTTTTTTCCCCTTTTCTTTTCTCATCTTCAAAGAGAGCAAACTTTTTTTTTAATTCTTACCTTCTGTCTTAGAATTGCTAATGGGGGAAAATAGAACTATTAAATAGTCAGAAAAACTACTCTTTAATTAAGGAATGGAGGTTTAGCGCTAAAATTAGACCTCCTTGCAGAGTTCTGTGCTATCAACCCAGAGTCCCAAACTCTGGCTGCTTTGGTCACCAAACTCCTGGGAGTGCCAGTGCACTTGATGACAACTCCAGAGAGCCATTAAAGTGGGAAGCTTAAAAACCTTTCTAGGGGATGCAGGGACAGAGGTTGAGAGGGATAGTTGATTGGCTTTATAATGGACACAAAAGGGGAAGATCCAGCCAAGGGTTGGGCTACCTGGGTAAAGGACTTTGACCTAAGGGGAAAAATCATTGGGACAAAAGAGATACTTAACATCTGATGGGATTAACCCTCCCACCTAAACTAATTTAAGGTTTATTGTTAGTCTGAGACTCAGAGGTTGGATTTTCCCCTCAGGGAGGAACTCTCACTTGACAAAGTGTGACAGAGACTGGCACTAGGAAAAAGTGCCAGACTGAAGAGTATGTGAAATTGATCACCTCCATGGGGGAGGGGCCCCAGGAGTGACTATCCTGAGGAGAGAAGACTCTGGTGAGGAGAGCAGTGAGGGTCTCTTGGTCTTGAAACATGGAAGAGAGAAGGTGGATAAAGACTTTCTCCTGAGGGTTACTCACTTTTCCTGCTGGTGACTGGAAATCTTTCCCCCCAACACTTCCCAATTGAAGGGACTTTCAGCTCCTGTTGCCCAGGGGTGAGTTGATCTGACTTTCTCTGGGGGGGGGGGGGGGGGGGCTCAGGCTGCCAAGGCCTGAGTTCCCCCCACAAACTTGAGGAAGGAGGGGAAAGGGTTTAGAGACAGGGACCCCCTTTATCCACTTTCCTTTTCCCATTCTTCCCTGCCCATTATTCCCTTTGTATTACCTGATTGGGTTAACATTAAAAGTTATCTGTTCCCCAAGCTGAGTGTGAGTGAACAGAGACCTTTTGGTCTCTAGTAGTAGAGGGGGGACAAGAGGGACAAGAGCAAATTGGGGAGAGCAGCTTTAGCTAAGGAGGGAAGGCAGAAGGGGGAAAATCTTCTAACTCTCTCTAAGCCAACCCATTACATCTGCTGTCTCCCTTGAACCCTGCTTTGAGAAGGGGGTTTTCCTATTTTCCCCTTCTCCATACTGAAAGTCCAAGCTTCCCAGCAGGGTCCAAACTTCCCTACCTTTTTTTTTTTTTTAAACAAAAGTCAAATTTGGGGCTTTTCACCTTTAAGCTAAAGTGGAGGGAAGGGGGGTCATGGAATCTTACTAGACTACAAGTTTGGGGGCTTCCAGATTCTACAATGACAGACTCTATACTAAGCATCAGTTCCAAGGCAAAAGAAGAGTAAGGACTAGGCAGTTGGGGTTAAGTGACTTGCTCAGGGTCACACAGCTAGGAAGTGTCTGAGGCCACAGGACCTCCCATCTCTCCACTTAGTTCTCTTTCTACTGTGCCACCTAGTTGCTTTGAAAAAGTTCTTAATAAATTCTTGTTGACTGTTATCTCTAAAATATATTTTTATGCTTACTCACATACATGCATGTGGTTTAAAAATCACTTTTTATCCCTTTCTCCACCCCTCCTCCTTTTGTAAAATTAATATTTGTGGTGTCCAATCTATTTTTTTTCTTTTTTCTTTTTAAATTTCATTTACTTGATTAAGAAAAAATTTCCATGGTTACATGATTCGTGTTCTCTCTCTCCCCTCTTCTCACCCCCCTCCCATAGCCAACATGTAATTCCACTGGGTTTTATACGTGTCATTGATCAAGATCTATTTCCATATTATTAATATTTGCACTAGGGTGATCATGTAGAGTCTACATCCCCAATCATATCCCCATCTACCTATGAGATCAAGCAGTTGTTATTCTGTGTTGCTATTCCCACAGTTCTTTCCCTGGATATGGATATTGTTCTTTCTCATATGTCCCTCAGAATTGTCCTGGATCATTGCATTGCTGCTAATAGAGAAGTCCATTACATTCGATTGTACCACAGTGTCTCAGTCTCTGTGTACAATGTTCTCCTAGTTCTGCTCCTTTCACTCTGCAGGTCATTCCAGTTCCCATGGAATTCCTCCACTTTATTATTCCTTTGAGCACAATAGTATTCCATCACCAACATATACCACAATTTGTTCAGCCATTCCCCAATTGGAGGGCATCCCCTCATTTTCCAATTTTTGGCCACCACAAAGAGCACAGGTATAAACATTTTTGCACAAGTCTTTTTTCCTTATGATCTCTTTGGGGTATAAACTCAGCAGTGCTATGACTGGATCAAAGGGCAGACAGTTTTTTAAAGCCCTTTGGGCATAGTTCCAAATTGCCCTCCAGAATGATTGGATCAATTCACGACTCCATGTGGTACCCAATTTCAAGAAGTTTACTTCTCCCCCCCCCCCCCATCAGCTTGTCTACGTCTCATTTCTATCCTTTTCCCTTTCGAGCTCTTTTTTTTCATATTTCAAATCTTTATTTTACTTTCTATTTCACAAGCTCCAACATTCTTATCATGTATTTACAGCTAGTTAACTGACATATCTTTTATACTTTAATTGCATTTCATCTAGATTACCTTTTTAAAATAACCTTTATTTTCTCTCTTGATAACAATTTTTAAGTCAGAAGGGCAAGGGCCAGGCAAAAGGGATTGTGACTTGGGCAGGGGCACACTGCTAGGAAGTATCCAAGGACAAATTTGAACCCCAGGTCTTTTGGACTCTGGGTCTGGCCACTTAAATGCCCCAATCTAGATTACCTTTTAAAATTTTTATTCTTTGCATGTTTGGATTTCTTCAGAAAGATTCCGACCTCATTAGAGAAAGTAATTTTTACATTAAAAAAAAGTCATTTTGCAGTATCGCAGGGTAGGTGCTAATCAGTTTCTCTTTGCTTGTTCAGTATATTTCATTAAAGTATCTTTTTTTTTTTAATTTAAAAAAAAGCCTTACCTTCCATCTTGGAATCAACACTATGTATTTGTTCCAAAGCAGAAAAGTAGTAAGGGCTAGGCAATGGGGATCAAATGACTTGCCCAGGGTCTCACTGCTAGGAAGTATCTGAGGCCAAATTTGAACCTAGGACCTCCCATCTCTAGGCCTGGCTCTCAATCCACTGAGCCACCCAGCTGCCCCCATGTTAAAGTATCTTTTTGAGATACCAGGTGGTAAAGAGGGAAAGCTCTAGACTTTGAATCTAACTCTGTCTCTACTCCTTGCTAGCTATTTGAGACTACAAATACTTTATATTAAAGTTTTCTCACTTGTATAATGGGGATAGTTGAATTAATTTAAAAATTTCTTCTTCAAAGTTGTTGTCCTATAATGACTGTGAAATACTCTTAAGGAACTTGCTGGAGTGAGGGGGGGTGAGGGGGGTTTTGACCATCTTTCCACTCCAGGAATTTAGATTACAATCTGGGTGTAGGGAAAACTACACTATACAATATTGATAATGAGAGGGGGCATAATAAAATGGCATGTGATGTCACAGGATCAATGATTTATAGCTTTGAAGAAACAGGCTTGGCCAAGGTCGTAAAATAGATGAGGAAGCAAATGTTAGAGGAGGGAGTAAAACACATTCTCTGACTCACAAGACTTTCTGGAGAAAGTGGCATTTAATTTGAACCCCAAAGTCAAAGGTATTTTTTATTCCATTATTTTTACTCGTCAAAGAAAGCCATGGGACTGGATTTTTAATCGTTTTTGCAACCTTACACTTTCTCATCTCTGATGCCTTTTCAGAGGTCCAGAGATGCCACGTTTCTACTGCACTCATACAAGTTTCCTGTTCCTTAGAAGCCAGGCTTTCAGGATGACGTGTCGTTATTGCATAAGGTCAGCGATAGTGCAAAAGGGCCCCTACGTTAAGGCTCAATGACCATCTTGATTGGGTTCCCCCAGCAGGTTTCGTTCCCCAGAATGAAAGACAGTTTAACTCCACTTGGCTCCAAGCAAATACCACCTGGGCACCTGCGCTCCAACTCATCACCCCGCGCCTGACGGGAAGGGGCGGGGCGACTACAGCGGAGTGGCGGTACCGCTGCCCAATGGACTACTGGAAGCTGGGTTAAGGCGCCTCGGGACGTGATTGAGAGACACCAACCAGGGCTGAGAGGGCGGAGCGTGAGGCCGGAGGGCAGAGGCTTTCGCCAGCTGTGTCACAATCTAGCCCGCGGAGCCTGGGACTCGTCTGCCACCTGTGTCGCTCCGCTGCTGCCACCAAGAGAGGGTTGCGCGAGAATGAGCTTTGAAGGGGTGCAGGCTGGCTCGGACTGCGGGAGGGGAGCAGAACTAGAACCTTGAAACTGCGGCGCGCTCTTTCCGGACTCGCTGTGCTGAATGGCGAGAGCGCGGAGCGCCAAGAGCCGGGTGTCCTAGCGGCCGGGGAGCTGCTGTAGCTGGTGATACGAAAGGGGAGAATGGGCCGCGTAGGGGAGGCGAGGGGCCGCTGAGGACCGCTGCGGATCCACTGCCTTCGGGCCTCGGAACGGTCCCAGCCCCCACCTCCCGCCGAGCCAGGGATGAGTTAGCCCGGGGGACTACGGGGGGCTTGGCTGCTGCTACGGGCGGGGACGACGGCGGTCCAGCGCGCCTGCCGAGGCTCCGCGCAGGCGGACGCCCCTAGCTTGCCCGCTTCCTCCTCCCCGCCCCGCAGCCCCGGAGACCATGAGGTTCCGCATCTACAAGCGGAAGGTTCTGATTCTGACGCTGGTGGTGGCCGCATGCGGCTTCGTCTTCTGGAACAGCAACGGGCGGCAACGGAAGAATGAGGCCTTCGCCGGCTCAGTGCCCGCCCCGGTGCGTGCTGTAGGCCCCGGCGACCTCCGCAGGTTTCCCAATGGCTCAGCTGCCCCGCCGCCCGAGGTGGACAACATGACGCTGGTGTACCGGTCGCTAGTGTATCAGGTGAACTTTGACCAGACGCTGAAGAACGCGCTGGCGGCGGCAGCAGTTGGAGCCGGTGGCGAAAAGGCTGGTGGCGGTGGCGGCGGCGGCGGCGGCGGAGGAGGAGGAGGAGCAGGCGGCGGAGGCGGAGGCCCTGCGCAGTTGGAGCTGGAGCTCGTCCTGGTGGTCCAGGTGCACAACCGGCCCGACTACCTCAAGCTGCTGCTGGACTCGCTTCGTAAGGTCCAGGGCATCGGTAACCTCTTAGTCATCTTTAGCCACGATTTTTGGTCGGCCGAGATCAATCAGCTGATCGCTGGGGTGGATTTCTGCCCCGTGCTGCAGGTCTTCTTTCCCTTCAGCATCCAGCTGTACCCCAATGAGTTTCCTGGCAACGACCCCAAAGATTGTCCTCGAGATTTGCAGAAGAAAGCAGCTTTGAAAATGGGCTGCATTAACGCGGAATATCCGGATTCCTTCGGCCATTACCGAGAGGCCAAGTTTTCCCAGACCAAGCACCACTGGTGGTGGAAGCTGCATTTCGCCTGGGAGAGGGTCAAGATTCTCCGGAACTATGCTGGTCTAATGGTTTTTCTGGAGGAGGATCACTACCTAGCTCCAGACTTTTTTCACGTGCTCAAAAAAATGTGGAAATTGAAACTGCAGGAGTGCCCCGACTGTGATGTTCTCTCCCTGGGGTCCTATGCGGTCAGTCGCAGTTTTTTTGGCAAAGCAGACAAGGTAGAAGTGAAAACTTGGAAATCCACAGAGCACAATATGGGCCTAGCGTTGACTCGAGATACTTATCAGAAACTGATTGAGTGCACAGACACTTTCTGTACTTATGATGATTATAACTGGGACTGGACTCTTCAGTATTTGACTACAACTTGTCTTAAAAATTTCTGGAAAGTCATGGTTCCTGAAGTTCCTAGGATTTATCATGCTGGAGACTGTGGTATGCACCACAAGGATCCCTGTAGACCATCCACCCAGAGTGCCCAAATCGAATTGCTCTTAAACAAAAACAAACAGTATCTGTTTCCTAAAACTTTAAGTATCAGTAAAAAGTACTCTATGGTTCCTCTCCTCCCACATGGGAAAAATGGGGGGTGGGGAGATATTCGGGACCACGAGCTCTGTAAAAGTTATAGAAGACTGCAGTGAAAACTGCACAAATAAAAATGACAATTTTTAAATTTGGATCTTATGGGTCTAAAGGTCAAAAAATGTATAAAATGATTTAGGAACTGGTTTCTGCTTTAATACAAATAAACATTCTTGTCAAAAGTGTAAAAAAATAGTAATCTTTTTTAATCAAATCTTTTCAATTTTAAGCTGGAACAGATTCTATTTTGGGGTAATAATCCAAAGTTCAAAATCCCAACTGCAAAAGGTAATCTCAATTGGATATTGGAAGGGCTAAGGAATAGAAAAAATTAAAATTCATCTATTACAAATTTTTAATCTGGATCTTTGCATACTTTTCCACTTTGAAAACTTCTTTAAGCTCTGATATTATTTTGAAAAAAGTAAAATTACTGGGCATTGATTCACTGACTTTATAGCTGAAACAGTTTATTACATTGTCAAAACAAGTTAATTTTCAGAATAGCAATATCTGATGTTGTGTTAAGATTTGCCTGCGTATAACATCCTTTTTTTTGGTGTGTCTGATATGGAAAGCTTAAATATTGCTTCTACTTTTAATGTAGAAAAGCCTTGTTTTTCTTTTAGCATTGGCAAAATTAAAATCCATATTTACACAATCCTTAATCATTTTTGTAGATCAATTTTATTATAACCTCAATGCCAAAATTTAGTTGATAAAGATGTTTTGAAAAATATTTGTATTTTTGAAATCTGATGTTAATTCTTTAGAAGACCTAAGAGTTCTGGACTTGGAATCAGAAGACCTGGATGTGAGTGGTCTTGCCACGTAAGCTGAGTAACTTCTCTGAGCCTCAATTTCCTCATCTGTAAAATGAGGAAAAGTATACTATTACCTACCTCATAGGATGGTTTGCATATCAAATGAGCATGTGCATGTTGAGTTTGTACTGTTAGCTACTCAAACTGAAAACATTTAATTTAGCTTTTGAAATACCTAACCATAAAAAAGTGAACAATAAATTTAATGTAAATGAAGCCTAAATTTGCTCTCAAAATCATAAATGAGACAAAGTATTGACTTTAAATTAAACATTTACTCCAGTCAGGCTGCCAAGTTTTTTAAATTGGAATTAAATTTTTTCAAATTACAGAGAAGAGGCTAGGAAACAGAATACTTAAAATCAATATTTTATATTAAGTAGTTTGTAAAAAGTTTCAATTTTATACAATTACAATTGATTTTGAAAAATAACATTCGTTACAAAGAGATAATACTAGCAAATCCTTCCAAACAAAATAAATTACATGCATTTTAAAGTCTTAAAATTCCATCCGGCTGAGGAGAAACTTCATGAGGTATTTTTTCCATCATCCCATACCTCATTACCCCCTAGAGATCCCACCAGCTTTGGTTTGCCATCTCCTGCAAGTCCTGCCTAGAATTCTTAACTCTAAAAAGCTTTGAATAGTTCAGATCAATTTTATGGATAGGCTAATACTTTTCAACTATTCCAGGAGTCGGCCACTATGTGCAGTCCAAAAAGTAGACCGATTTCTGGATTTGGGGTTGGCTAGCAAATACTTTCTAGCTTCTCTTTTACGCTGTTCTATTAATTATTATTAAGGCAGGGCCCTTGCTTCCTCTGAGACTCATGTAAATTATTGTTCATCCAAAGTTTTACTTCCCCTTTTGACCCACAAGACCATATTGCAAGTGATTAGATGCTTTTATCTTTCCATTTCTACCCTTGTTTTTCTTATTCTAGGAGGCATGAAAAATTTACTTTATTAGGAAAATGCAAACTGAATTTTGTACAATCTCTAAAGCTATGTAAATTTGTTCTCTGGGATAGGATATTAAAGAAAATTTTCCTATCTGATTTTAAAGATTTTTCCTGTCAAAATAGTTACTATTATAGGAAACCAAAAGTCACGTTTTAATACCTCAGTAATAAATCTTAAACTGGTGAATTCTTGAAATAATTAGGAAAACAGTATCTCTGACATCTAATTATGTATATGGTAAGGCAAAGAAATATTTTCAGAGGTGAAGTAAAATACTAAATACTATTTTGCTCTAGAAATACTGTATCTTAATTGTTTAGTGTTTTAGTGATTGTCAAAAGGGTTCTTTTCTAAGACTAGGACAGGAATTTCTTTAATACAATGCAAGTCTAAGATAATTAGATAAAAGCTGGTTTTCTGTCCTATGTATTTGCTACCTACTCTCTTGAGAACTCTTTCACAAATAAACTAACATTCCAATTTTATGAATATTTTGAGAGAAAATAATGGTCAATGAAAGGTTCAATAAAAGGAAAAAATAATACAGTGCTGTTAAACTTTGTTTTTAAATTTTAAAGTATATAACATTAAAAAAAAACTTAAGGGGAATTGGTAAAGCCATTTCCTTAATATTTATCAGATTTTTAAATATTACCTGAAAAATTTAAAAGACATAAGGTAGCTATAAGTTTGAACTGCTTGGCTATATAAAATTTTTTTTAATCATCTCTGAAAAGTATTTATTTCAGCCAGACTCTGAATTTGATGCTTTCCTAAGTTAACTACTTCAGATCTAAGGATTTTATAGTACCTTGAATCTGGTAAGTTAAAATCCCCAAATTAATCCAAATCATATAACAAAGAATTTTGAAAAGTAAATGCACAATTAGTCGTATGTTCTTTAATAATCTGTACACTTCCATCCTTCATATTGGTCTCTTTGATACTTTGAAGTATGTGATCTTCATCCAGTTCTTTCTTTTCCATCAATGATGGTCTTACATTTTGTTTCTCATTATTTGAATAAACAGCAATTTTTTCTTCTGTGAAAACGGGTTTGGATACTGAGTCAGATTGTTGACATTTTCTAGTAACCTCTGTAGAAGTACCAGGAAGTTCATGTGGCAAGCAGGGGCCTGACCCACAACTGCTCTTTTCTAGTGCTTTATCTGCTGTATAAGAATCAGAAGGTTCGGTGTTTTCTTTTGTATGTCCTTTTTCAACATCCACTGTATTATTACTATTTTTTGTATTTGTTTGAAGCATATTTTCTTTTTCAGTCAGATGCCTTCTTATATTAATTCTTTGTTCCTTTTCATTAAGCTGATTTTGACCATCTTCTTGTGACTGTTAAGAGAAAGAAATGAATTGCTTTTTGAAGCAAAAACAACTAAATTGTAGGGCTTTCTTAAAATGATTAAATATTAAAACATAAATCATTTCTAAAAGACTATACTGGTTACTATGTATTCGTTGTGTCAAAGAATCATAAGACTTAAGAGTTGGATTGGAAATAAGTTTTTTCTCTAATCTTTTTTTTTTATTTGGAAAATTATATTTAATTTAGAATATTTTTCCATGGTTACACAATTCATATTCTTTCCCTCTCCTCTCCTCTCCCCTCCCCCTTCCAATGAGCAATTTAACTGGGTTTTTACATGTATCATTGATCAAGATTTCCATATTATTAATATTTGCACTAGGATGATCATTTTAGTCTACATCCCCAGGCATGGCACCCTCAACCCATGTGATCAAGCAGTTGTTTTTCTTCTGTGTTTCTACACCCACAGTGTTTCCTCTGGATGTGGATAGCATTCTTTCTCATAAGTCCCTCAGAAATGTCTTTGCATTGCCACTAATGGAGAAGTCCATTGCACTTGATTGTACCACAGTGTATCAGTCTCTGTGTACAATGTTCTCCTGGTTCTTCTCCTCTCACTCTGCATCAATTCCTGGAGGTCATTCCAGTTCACATGGAATTACTCCATGAACTGAGTCTTTTTTTTTTATATTTTTTTATTTTTTTTATTTGGTCATTTTTCCTCTAATAATTCTGTTAAGCTGTATGATCTGTCTTCACTATGTAGAAAACCACAACCCATCCATTGCCATAAGTCCTTCTAGCTGATTTTGTCTATGTCCTATCATAAACTTGCAGGATGGGAGTGTTTAAAAGTCCTTGGAGCTTTTTGGGAATTCTCTTGATAATATAATATCAAAGGAAGCACAAAGACAATTTTAATACAACTGCAGCAAGGTTTGAGGACTGGCCCAGGCAATGAAAGGCTCCAGCTTCAGCAGCCATCCTTGGCTTTTCTCTCTTCTAGGTTCCCAGTCAACTATCTCCTTTCCCAGATCTCCAGGCTCTCCAGATGTTTTATATTTCATTGCTGCTTTGCTCCTTAATCCCATTTTTTTCCCTTCTTGACTATAAGTCACTTCAACATTTAAAGAGGTTAACATCACTAAGAAATTAAGGTAAATCAAAGAAAACAAGAAAAATACAAGAAAGCCTACAATGTAAGATGGATGAAGTTATAAGCTCAATGAACTTAATAAAATATACATTTCTGAAAGGGTTTGGTTTCTAAATAAAGATATACAGAATTCTAGCATGAGATAGATTTTGGTCAAAACCATTTCAAGTGGAATCTTGAGATTTTTCCCAGGACCTGCTGCCCAGATTAATAATGTTGTACCCTTTGACTACCCTTAGCTTTTATGAGTTATTGTTTTTGTTTGTAGAAATGGATGAAACAAACTTTAGAGGCACTTTTCTGCCTAGTGTCCAGAAGTTTCTTCCTGTGTGATGGAAATTATTTAGGGGACTTTGATCTTGAGTACAATCTAGTCCTGGCATCCACTGGCTTCAGCATCACTCTGAGCATCAACATGCAGCCTTACCACAGAAGGAGGAGCTAGTGGGGTTTAAAAGGCAAGCTCAGGGAAAGAGTATTTACTTCCACTCCTGAACCCACTGATTCCCTGGGCAGGCAGCAGCAAAGCATGGAAGAGACCATGCTAGACTAAAATCTGGGACCTGATTTTACTTTAAATTAGTAAGACTGAGCTCTATCTGCCTTGTTCTCTTCTCTCTCTATTTTTTTAAACCCTTACCTTCCACCTTGGAGTCAATATTGTGTATTGGCTCCAAGGCAGAAGAGTGGTAAGGACTAGGCAACGGGGGGTCAAGTGACTTGCCCAGGGTCACACAGCTAGAAAGCATCTGGGAACAGATTTGAACCCAGGACCTCCCATCTCTTGGCCTGGCTCCCAATCCACTGAGCTACCCAGCTGCCCCCGCCTCTCTTTTTATTAATAAATGTGTATAAATCTGGTGCTGAGCCTCCAGACTGCCTTTTATTAGTTGCATTCCTCTAGGAATCGATGAATTTCCATCATTATTCTTGGAAATGCCTATGGACTCTGGCCTCCAGGAGGCCATTTCCTTTTGGCCATGCTTACCTATTTCCACTGGTGGATATGTGCCTTATGGGCAAATATTCTTTTTCTAAAGTCTATTGTATCAAAATAAAAAGATACCAACAGGTCATGTTACCTTTTGTGCTGCCCATTGTTTCTGAGGAATATTTCCTGCTCTCAGCTGATTTGCAGAAATGGCAGATGTGTCCTGAGGTCTCAAAATGGATATACTGTATCTTGAGCTCAGATGAATGAATGATAAAGCTAGTTTAAGTTACTAGCTTTTGTCTACTTCAACTAGTTCTCTTTAATAACATCTATTTTTTGGAACCTTTATTACCATATGCATAATTTTGGAGCATCAAAAAATACATTAAAAAACAACAACCAAAACATTAATTCTATTTTTCTGTGATCAGAGGCCAAAACAACAAACCTAAAGTTTCATTCAGAATTCTTAAGACAGGTGCTAAATAATTATCAAATGCTTTGAATTAAATGTCTAATACTAAAAATGAAAACAAAAATGGCAAAATATAACGGATATTTAAATGACTACTTTGTTGGGTTTTTTAAACCCTTACACCTTCTGTCTTAGAACGAATTATCAATTTTAAGGCAAAAGAGTGGTATGGGCTAGGCAACTAGAGTTAAGTGATTTGCTCAGGGTCACACTGCTAGGAAGTTTCAAATCAAGATTTGAACTCAGGACCCCCTCATTGGGTCTCCTAGCTGACCCTAAGTGATTACTTTGATTTCATAATGTACAACCTACTGTGATACTATTAACCACCCTTTTTGTGACGAGTGGCCAGTTGTTTACTTTATATGTATAAGGCATTTTGTTGTTGTGAACCTATATTAGAGGAGGATTCTAATAAATTATTTTAATCTAGTCATAGGTGTTTATTGACCATGGAAGTGTCCCTCATCTCAGTCTTGCTGACAAGTTGGAAACAAGAAGCAGAGATCTGCAAGGGATGGGAAGGAAAGGAAAGTCTAAGCAAAGGGAGAACCCACTTTGGGAACAATATAGGGGCAGAAGGTCAGGGAAGCTAGAATTCTAAAGGCAACATTTCTTCCTCTTAGATCACAAGTTCACTGGAGAAGAGGAGGAACATCAGATGTTAGTTAAGAGCAACAACTTGGAAGAAAACACTTTTCTGTTAAGATGGAGGTATTATCAGACTAATGAATTTATTTACTTCAGGCAAAACATTCAGGAGAAAAATTCTAGGTCAATTTAAGAGAAACTTTCCAGAACCTGGGGTCTCTAGTACAAGAAAGCCTAAAGCCCAGAGAAATAATTTCTGGAGGATAATCAGGAAGGCTCTTTGTCATTCTGACAACAAGGGAAAAGGGAGAGCTTCCATGGTTGAGAGAGGTACCTGAAAAGTTTGTAGGTTGGAATCTCAGAAAAGGACTCACTGGGGAAGCAGAAAAGCAAGGAAATAAATCTGAGTGGGGATGCAAATTTTGGAAGGGCTAATACTAGAATATAAAAGAAACATCTTGTCTAAACTTTGTACCTCTTCTAGGACCTATATAGAGTAGGCATGTTGATTATATTTTATTAGCATATATGGCCATTCTGGCTGAAACCTAAAGCTTTGATTTGATAAAAAGTGCAGATAGTACTAACTCTAACAGCAAAATTTAGTAAAGGGTTTTGTTTTTTTTGGGAAAATTTTATTTAGTCAATTTAGAACATTATTCCTTGGTTACCAGAATCATATTTCTTTCCCTCCCTCCCCTCCTCCCACTCCTTCCTGTAGCTGACATGCAATTACACTGTCTAGTAAAGGGCTTAATCAGATAAGAAAAGGAAGCTAAGAACACTTAAATCTCTTTAAAGCTTAATTATCTTTGTTTTGGACATGAAAACCCATCAAACTAAGTATTAAGATCTGTGTGTATTTTAATTAATTTGTTTATTATTTAAAACATATCACTTTCTCCCCTGGCTTCCTGAATTTGTAATCAGGTAGCCTCGGTTTCATGACCTGTCTCTCATGCTCAATGGATGGGGAGACCAAAGGAAATCTGTTAAATTCTCCTAGATTCCGTTTTCCTCAATTGCAAATGGAGATAATTAATCTGAAGAAATGAGACAATGTATGTAAAATTCTTTGGGAACTGACCTAAGTGTAAATTATAATTTGTGGATTATCATAAGGAACTTGTTTGTTACTTATTTCTTAACATTTGGAGTCAACATGGTTTATAGTGTTATGAGAAACTGGATGACCCAGGAGCCTAAATTCTAGGTCAGATTCTAGTTTCAAATGTATACCAGTGTCAAATTCTATAGAAAGGCTTAAGTTGTATGAATTTTAGGAATATTTTCCACTTCAAGATCAGCAATCTTGTGCTCAAAGGAATAATAAACTGGAGGAATTCCATGTGAACTGGAAAGACCTCCAGGAATTGATGCAGAGTGAGAGGAGCAGAACCAGGAAAACATTGTACACAGAGACTGATACACTGTGGTATAATCTAATGTAATGGATTTCTCCATTAGTGGCAATGCAGTGATCATGAACAACCCGGAGAGATCTACGAGAAAGAATACTATCCACATTCAAAGGAAAAACTGTGGAAGCAGAAACACCGAAGAAAAACAACTGCTTGATTACATGGGTTGAGTGGGATATGATTGGGGATGTAGACTGAATGAACATCCTAGTGCAAATATTAATAATATGGAAATAGGTATTGCTAATTGACACAAGTAAAACCCAGTGGAATTGTGCATCAGCTACAGGAAGGGTGGGTGGAGGGGAGGGAGGGAAAGAATATGATTCTTGTAACCAAGGAATAATGTTCTAAATTGACTAAAAAAAAATTAAAAAAAAGATCAGCAATCAATCAATAAGCATTTATTAAGCAACTATTGTGTTTTAGGTGTACTATGATAAAATTCCTAATAAAAGTAATATTGGTAAATATTAAAAGAACCTAAGAATTATAGAGCTTAGTAGTACATAATGGTTCTAGAATTACAAGATATAGTCAAGGACTACTTTTTTTAATTAGTGAAATTTAAGTGTGATTTTCATGTGTTTAGTTGTTATACTGAATACATTAAAAGACACCTTTGAGCAAGGGTGGGATCATTAGACTTTAAATATTTCACAAATCTCTACTAAGTTCACCACAAATTTTTACCTTTAACTGAATCTGGGTCTTCTTATCACTAACTTCAAGTACTTCAATTAATGGTTGGGTTTTAGGAGTTGACTTTTTGAAATTCAAGACACCTTGAAGAAATTCATCAACATTTTCCTCACTGACAAAAAACCTTTCCTATAAAAAAAAAGGAAAAGTGATGTTGTGTTAAAATGTCCCTTTAGTGTTACATATGAATCATCTAATTTAACTTGTTTGCCTTAGGTTCCTCATTTGTAAATGAGAATAACAGCACTTCCCTCCCAATTATTGGAGGATAAAATGAAATAAATTTGCAAACCTTAAAGCATTACCTAAAATGTCCCTTGAAACACCTGCACCTAAAAGCTCACAAAGAGACAAATTGAAGGTTGGGAGTTGAGGGCAACTTTTTAAAATGTATAGTATAAAAAATAAATATCTTTGTTATCTTTTTGTTCTTACATCACATAAAATTCCCAATATGTCTTTCTCCTTCCCCTTCCCAGAAAGTCATCCCTTATAACAAATAATTAAAAAAAAAAAAGAGGAGAGGAAAGAATAGTTCAGGCGAGGCTGTATATTGGTTAGTTTAACTGAACCACTCCCCTACTTGCCCTTTCTCTTTTGTTCTTTGTTGGGTTCTGGGTAGAGGACAGGGAAAGAATTTATTTGGAAATGTAGGTGGTGTCACCCCATGACCCTCCACCCTAAAAAAAACAAAACAAAATAGAACAAAAGAGATTAAAAAATGCACACACAAAAGAAATGTACCCATGCAATATACCGTCTCTAATTTTATATTACACTTCTTCCTGCAGTTTCATTTCCAGTCAAACCAACTTATTTCAGTCTCTCCCTGCCTCTCCTCTATCTCTTCACTTATCCCTTTTTTGAATATTTAGTTTCCCTCAAAGTGAAGCTATCCTGCTTTTACTGAAACCTCTAATTGCTGGTGTCCTTTCACTCTCAATGACTTTTTATACATAGGAAATCTGAAAAGCTATTAAAGCTTAAATCCAAATTAGGACTTTTGGGATACTATGTTATCTGTTGTGAAGATTGGATTTAGCTATCTCCTGATTGTAACAATGAAGATCCTTAGTCTAACAAAATCAGGAATGGATTGTAAACTTTAAGATTATCCCACCCTACTTAGTCTAACAAAATCTGGAATGTCTACATCCATACTTAAAGATTAAGTACTTAGGAGGTTAGCCTTTGATAGACATATGATAGGAATGACAAATCAGAAACAGCTGACAGACAGCTTAAGCTACCATTGGTACAGATGAGACGCAGGAAAGTGATGTAAAACCATCTATATATTTTGTGTCACTTCCTCTCTTTGGCCTCTTTCCCCAGAGAGGTGGCTCTGGCTGGTCACTTCCTGTGAGCAGGCCTGGGCACCAGTTCGAGCCTGGAGGAGCTCCCTCAGACAGCTTCCTTGAAAAGGTCATGTGGTGAGTGATAAGACTGAACTCCCTTTTCCCTTGGCTCTCAGGGGAGGCCCCCTTGGCCAAGGCCTTGAACTCCTGCCTGGCTCAGAGCAGTTTAAATTAACTCTTTTCCTCTCTCCCCCTTCTCCTTAATTTCTTTCCTCTATATTAATTAAAATCACCATAAATTTCCAGTTGACTTGAGTATTTTATTTGGGATATCCCCATGTGACCTAAAATTAATTTAGTTTAGGTTACAACCCTAAAATTATCTTTACACTGTTACTGGATTTCTCCCTCTTCCTCCTTACCCTATCCCTACTCACTCTACTCCAGTAGAATATTGAGCACCTTAAATATATAATAATTTAAGTAAATATGAGTATTTTAAAGATGAGATATTTTGCTTTTTGTTTTTGTCTAGGACAGTGCTCTTTAAAAAATTTTCAATTATTATCTGACATATTCATTGACATTCATATTCTTCCACTCTTTCCACCCCACTCCCTAAGGTGGTAAATAGTCTGGTACAGAGTATACTAGTGCTGTCAAGCAATACATATTTTCATATTTCTCATACCCTGAAAGAAGACACGTAACACATACATAATAAAAACCCATGAAGGAAATAAAGTGAAAAATGGCATGCTTTCATCTCCAATTGGACTCAAACAGTTCCTTCTTTGGCTGTGGAAAAAAACTTCATCATGAGTTCTTTTTGGATATCTTTGTCTTTCTGATAATAATTTAGTCCTTCACAGTTGATCATTGTACAATATTTCTATTACTGTATACAGCATTCTGGTTCTGTTCACTTCACTTTGCATCAGTTGATATAAGTCTTTCCAGGTTTTTCTGAACTCTTCCTGATCATCAGTCTTTATGGCATAATAGTATTCCATTACAACCATATATCACAACTTATTTATTATTCACTCCCCAATTGACAGATATCCCCTTAAATTCCAAATCTATGCTACTACAAAAAGCTGCTAAAAATATTTTTGTAGGCTCTTTAATAAATATTTGATCAACTGAAATGGACATGTTTGGTTTTTGTAAAAGCAGGTTTCTGCCCTATTGGGCAATTAGAGAATCATAAAGGCCTGCCAAGACAATGAGTTAATACTTTTAACATGACATAGCAGGCCCACAATAAGCTAGAGAAGGACATTTACCTTGAAGTGATATAGGGAATGAGATTGCCAAGGGGAAAAGTATGAGGAGAGAAGAGGGCTCAGGGTAGCTTTTAGGAAATGCCTATGGTAAGGGATTGAGAAGAGTATAAGAAGTCAGCAAAGAATAAATGGTTGGAAAGGTAGCAGAACTAATAATAAACATTTCTAAAGTACCTATGATATGGCCCTTCAAGAAGGACAGTCCCTGCTCTCTAGGAGCTTCCAATCTTAATGAGGGAAAACAACACAAAAGAAAGTGTGAAAAAAGTAGGGGGGGGGGGGAATAGGAAGATAGCCAGCGAGTGTACCCAAGTGGGAAATGAAATGTCTAACCTGTCCCTTCCCTGCTTTCTTAAATAGAAGTTAAAAAATCGTTCCTCCACTATCATCAGTCAGAAGGGCCTATGAGGGCTCAAGTCTCTTTTCATTCTAATCCATCCCCATAACTTCCAAAGGGATTTTTCTAAAGCCTCAGTCCAACTATATCACTTCCCTAATTCAATAAACTCCAACAGCTCTTTATCATAGCCAGATTCAACTATAAAATCTTCTGTTTGGCAGTTGAAGATCTTCAAAATAGGACCTCTTCCTACTTTTCCATATACCTTAGAACTCTTCATGTACTTTATGATTAAGTTGCATTTGCCTAATTGCTATTCCTTAATCAGAACACTCCATTCTGTCTTTTTTTTTTAAACCCTCACCTTCCACCTTGGAGTCAATACTGTGTATTGGCTCCAATTGCAGAAGAGTGGTAAGGGCTAGGCAATGGGGGTCAAGTGACTTGCCCAGGGTCACACAGCTGGGAAGTGTCTGAGGTCAAATTTGAACCCAGGACCTCCCATCTCTAGGCCTGGCTCTCAATCCATTGAGCTACCCAGCTGCCCCCACTCCAATCGGTCTTTGTACTATCCATTCCCCATGTCTAGAATGATCATTTTCCTTACCTCTGACTCTACATCATTACAAATATTTCAGAATGAAAAAAATGCACTTATGGAACAACAAAGAAAGCAAAGTAGTTTTTAAAAATGAATTTTAAAAGTTATCAAGTAGGAGGAGTAGGAGCCAATACACAGTATTGACTCCAAGACAGAAGGTAAGGGTTAAAAAAAAAGTTATCAAGTAGGAAAGATAACTCTTACCTGCAAACAGTCCTTGCTCAAACCGAAATACCACTTTTTCCAGTGCCCAAGGCTCTCTGGAGATTTGGTCAATTCTATTACTGCATTGAATGAAGAAACATTAATTTTCGGTTCTTTGATGTTCAACTTATTTTCAGGAGCAAACTGCAAAATGAATGAATAAGAAACAAAATCTTGTGTGGAAAAACAAAGTTGGTATTGATGGGGATTCAAATTGCTCTGAAGGCTTTGTGGCTGGATTTGAGGCACTTGGATTATCAGAGTGAGAGATTCTTCATTTTCATTACATTGCAAAGGAGGGCACAAGGGGTTCCCTCCATTACTCTCTGAACCGATCACTGTTTCTCTAGGTTGAACTTCACTAGCATTCTCTGGAAGACTTTGTTTTCCAATCGTTGTTTTCTCTTTGGGTTCTTCTGGTGAGCCTGTATTCCCCGGAAAGCTCAGTGTCCCAGAGGGTGGCACCTTATTACTTTGTTCTTCTCCTCCACTGCCATTTGGTAGACTTGCTTTACTAGTAAGTGGCTGCCCTGAAGTACCTGTTGTACCAGCATTCCCTGTTAAGTTTAATGGCCTAGAGGGTGGTACTTCAATTCCACCCCCAGGTAAGGCCATGGTCCTGGAAGGAAGTTCCTGTCCAACAGGACAGAGAGGTAGATTTGCTTTAATAAGTGACTGCCCCAAAATATCTGGTGGAGTGGCTACCATCTCAGTAGTTAGGTTCTGCATGGCACCCTTTTGAGAACCTCTTATTTCTTCACTAGCCAAAGCACAGGAATTCTCAAGCCGAGACTGGAAAGAAATGGGGGTATCTGATGGGATCTCTTGGCTCAAATCTTTAAATATCCTCGCATCCCTTAAGAGCTCATTAGATTGACTTCCTAACTTTTCAGAAGCGTAAACACTCGGGGAAGCTTCAGTTTCGGGGATGCCTTTTAATGCTAAAGGCTCCACCAACTCCTCCTCCCCTTCCGGTTTGGGAAGTCCGTTTTCCGAGACAGAGACCTCCTCCTTTTCCTCCGCCTCTTTTTTCTCCTCCTCCCCCATTTTCACCTCTTCTTTATTGGCCTCCTTTTTTTCCTCCTCCTTTTCTTCCGCCCCCTTTTTCTCCTCTTTGTCTGCCTCCCCCTCCTGCTGCAGGTCCAGGTGACCTATGCTGTGCTTTGGTGGCACCACCGGCAAAGTAACAATCAGCCGCCGTTTGGCCTTGTTGAACTGAGCGTTCCCTCGGCTCTCGTCTACCGGGTAAGGGAGCGGGAGGCGGAGGCTGTAGTCAGGTTTGCGGGAATCAAGAGACAGCTGCTTCTCGGTCACCTCCAAGACAGCATGTTCGGTGGAGCGCAGCAGAGGCAGTTCAATAGTGACCACTAGCTCTTGGGGTACCGTGCTCGGGCAGGAGTCCCGGGAGCATCGATAGTCCTGGAGGTCCACGTGGTGCCGTTGCACTACGCTGTGACGCGGCGTGGTGGGGGCCGGGTCTGAAGATTCTTCCCGGAGAGGAGGCGTGGAACCCAGAGGCTGCGGGGCGGGAGGCCTCTTCTCCACCTCTGGATAAGGGTAGGGATAGGGGAAGGCGGGCAGTGGACTGTCCCCTGACTCCTCCCCTTCGGTCGCTGGCTGGGCGCCCCGGGGAAGTGGCTTCCGCAGTACCGCTGCCTCTGGGGTGCCTTTATACTTGATCTTCAAGGTCTTGGCATTGCGCCGATCCAACTTCACGCCGAACTGCTTCTCCACCGCCTCCAGGGCCGTAGAATTGATCATGATCCGGAACCGCTCCTGCTGTTTGCCAAGGGACAGGGTGTCCGGGTGGAAGATGACGTCGTAGACTTTGTAGTGGGCGCCTTGGCGACCCAGATATTCGCGGCCCGGGGCCAGGCTGTATGGCAGGGACCAAATCTGCCCAGGCGAGGAACCCTGCGGGCCCCCAGTGCCTGGCTTGCTGCTGGGCCGGCCTAGCAGTAGGTTGCTGCAGATGTTGACGAAGCAGCGCTGGGCCCCGTTGAGGCTAGTGCGCAGCACATGGCCCGGCTCCGGGTGAACAAACTGCACCTCTATGCCGCGCTCCCGCTCCAGCGCCGTGATCTCTTCCTCGTAGCGCTGCCGGTTCTCTGGGTCTGATAACTCCGCCGCATACTCGCCGAAGAGTCTCCGGAACTCCGGATCCTGGAAGGCATTAGTGAGCTTCGTCACCTCCTCCGCACTCAGGTCCAGGTCCTGAAGCAGCGAAGAGGGGTTCTCCGAGGCCATGTTCTTCTTAGTTGGAGGGAGAGGAAACTCCTCTTGCCCGTAGGCCCGGGCCCCAGCTCGCTGGACCCTGTCCGACTGGAGAGGAGTGGCTGGCTGATGTTATCCAGAGAGACCGCCGGTTGGTAACCACTGAGGGAGGGGGAAGGGGTAGCGGGCGCTTGGCGGTTGCCATGGGGATGAGTGACAGCCGTACAAAACACTAGGGGGCGTAGAGAGAGCTGGCTAATAGGAGCTCGAGCAGTAGAGAAATCTTCAGCTCCCAGCTCTTACCGGTGTCTCTGGCCACCATTTATTATTTTTAATTTTAAAAATACGTGGGTTGGTAGGAAAATGGTAGAGAGAAACCATAACCTCCCGGCTCTACCAAAGTCTTCGCCAAAACACATTTATTTTTTAATAATTAAAATTTTGTGTAGAAAACTCAGCCAGCCGTAGTTACTTAACCATCAACCATTGGGCAATAAAATTTGAGTTTTGAGGGGTTTTTTCTTGTTTGACTTTTTGGACGTTCTCTAACATCTGCATATCAGTGAATCTGGCTTGTATACATTAATTGCCTACTAAGTGCTAGGCATTGTCCTGGGAGTAACAAGAAAGTTGTGAAGGCACTAGCCTAAAATCTACTGGGATGACATTAAAAACAAAGAACTGGAGAAGCTATGTAGGTAGCAAATAGATAAGAGAGCCAGACATTGGAGGACCTGAGTTCAAATGTGACCTGAAACACTTCCTGGCTTTGTGACCCTGAGCGAGTCACATAACTCGGATGGTCTAGTTCTTACTGATCTTCTTAGGCTAAAATAGAAGTTAAGGTTTTATTTTTAAAAAGCTGAAAAGGGGGAAGAGGAGTGGGAGAGTACCCAGAGGAGATGGCTGCCCTGGATGCCTTTTTTGTTTTTATTAATGGCCCCTTTCTTAGTGTTTGGGAGGAACTTTCAATTTCTCCAATAAGGAGGAAGGGACTGGAGGGATCTGAGACACCAAGAAGTGTAAATTTCAGGGTTGATAACATCTTCACAGGAAGACCAATTTCTGGAGTCAGAAATGAAGTCCAGTTTAGTGAGGTGGGAATTCCTACTATTCCTTTGTTCCTCAGAGATGTCAAAGTAAAATGCAATCTGAATTTTCACTGGAGTTGTAGTGGTATAGAGCCTGTTGTCACTTTGTGACTTTAGAAATGCAGAATTTCTGAGCAGAAAGATCTTGGGTAAAATCTAGTTGACTCTTCCTGGTTTTCTCATTAAAAAAATCTATCCCTCCCCAAATCTTTCCTCTCTGAATTGATCTAATTAAAAAAAAAAGCCTCCTTTTTTTTGTGCCACTTTAGTCCTGGGCAATCTGGGGAGGCTGGAATTGGAAGGGAGGAAAGTAAAAAGAAAAGGAGTAAAAAATGATTAGAGCAAAAATTTTTCCTCCTTCCAAATGTAACAGAAAAGTGTTAGAACTGATCCTGTTATGCATTGGACTTGGGAACAGGCTTGGTAGCTGGGAGAAGTAGGGAGAGGTACAAGATGAGTAGCAGACAGCCCATGTATAAGAAAAGTGAGAAATTTAGAGGTGCTTTCCCCCCCAATGGTGTCTTCTGCATTTGGGGGGGGGGTAGGAAAAATGAAAGGAAATGATTCAGCACATTGAAAACATTAAACATTCATACCTGCTTACCTGGTACATAAAATCATCCTTGTTCTCAAGAAGTTACATTTTCAGGGAGGAATATTGCCAAGTGAACATTCATTGATCAAAATGCAGGGAAGCTACCAAAAGTGATCATCTTTTTAAAAAAAACCTCATTCACTTCCTGTCTTAGAATCAATGCTGTGTATTGGGTTCCAAGGCAGAAGAGTGGTAAAGGCTAGGTAATGGGGGTTAATTAACTTACCCAGTCACACAGGTAGAAAGTATCTGAGGTTAGCTTTGAATCTAGGATCTTACTGTCTCTAGGCCTGGATTATCAATCCTTTGAGCCACCTAGCTGCCCCCTACTATCTTTTGAAAAAGATGAAAAAGCAGTGTCATTAATAATTATGAAGATAGCTTTGAAGTGAAAAATCTCTGGAAAAAATGGTAATCTCATGGCTTTTTAAAAATAAAAAAACTCAAAGGGATAATTTGGTAATTTTATTTTTTTTGTTGTTAAATGGACTTATATGCATCATTTTGAATACTATTTGGAGGCAATGAAACCACTTAAAAATTGTTTCATGGGGGCAGCTGGGTGACTCAGTGGATCAAGAGCCAGGTCTAGAGATGGAAGGTCCTAGTTTCAAATATGGCCTCAGACGCTTCCTAGCTGTGTGACCCTGGGCAAATTACTTAACCCCCATTGCCTAACACTTGCCAGTCTTTTGACTTGGAACCAACACACAGTATTGATTCTAAGACAAAGTAAGAATTTTTAAAAAATTGTTTCATTAATTTGAACCAAGAACAATGGCTTTATTATTAAAATTCCCTGAAACAACACAGATATGATTAGATGATTTTAGTTTTTATTAACACTGTATCATTGAATTCTTATTTCAACAATTTTATGAAAACTTATTGCATTGACAGTTTTAATGAAAATAAAATGCTTTATTTCATTTTTGTTGATAAAAGTCAGGTAAAAAACTGACTTGATAATGATGTACATCTAAAAATGAGTATACTGGTATGGATAAGGTAGAGATAATTAAATTATTAAAATGGGATTATAATAATAGGGAAACATTAAACTATGGCAAATATTTTAATAGAATGTTTTCCATCAGCAGCTATACTTGGTTTCCACTCTAGGATCATCATGCCTACATAAACATTGAAAACATTGAAATCTCATTACTGTGCTGATTGATTCAGTTTTTGATACTTAACACCTTCTGATCTTAATCTGGGCTAGAGGACGGAGCAAGCTGAGAACTTTCAGGGCAACTCTCCATTTTCCAAGTTGTTTGTTCTACTTGGTTTCAACTCCATGGAACAACATTCACTGCATAGTCTCCTTATGCCATTCTTCCTTCATTAGAATGAAAGCTCTTTGAGGGCAGAGACTTTTTTTTCTTATTTATATTCCCAACATTTAGTACAATGCCTAGCACAAAGTAGGCACTTAATGTTTATTGAATTATTGTCTTAGAACATGTTGAAAATTATTCTACAAAATTTCCTCCTAAAGGTTAACATAATGTTTACTGCATTTTAAATAAAAATAATATAGCTCTTTTAAGTTAAGCAGAGTTCCAAGTGAAGTTTGGTTTCTTTCTAGGAGAATCTCAGAAGTCTTAAAGTTTGCTGAAAAAAAGATAAAAGTTACTTCATTTAATAACTGAAATAAAACAGTATCTTTTTTTATTTGTGATTTGGTTGCTAATGTTCTCTCTCCAAAAAGTCTAATTTGTATAATCCCAGGCTTCCTTTAAGACTCAGTTCAGTCCTTGACTATTTATGCTTGTAATAGAGGTTTTGCTTTTCTTACTTTTTCAGTGGGGGAGAAGGGTAATGGGAGATAGAGATATGGTTGATCTGTTGTTTGGGTGGGAGAAGGAAAGACTGCTCAAGTGTCACCTCCATTCCTGGTCCGTTAGTGCCTTTCTGAGTACCTTCCATGTATTTTGTATGAACCTTTGTATTTATGTATTTGTTATCTTTCCCCTTTGAAAGTAGACTCCTTGAAAAATGGATTTTTTTGCCTTTTATTTATATTATTTAAATATCCCTAGTGCTTTGCATATTGCCTGACACAGTTAGTCAAGACCCCCAAATTAACCCTTTGCTAATACCTCTTATTTTTTCCTGAGTTGTAATGTTTCCCAGGCCCAGACCTAGCAGTTGAGCCTATCTCATCCAATCGAGATGTGCTATGAGCTTGACCTAACTACAGTCCTTTGTGCACATACACTCAGGAACTGTCAAAACCATTGACAGCTCAAAACAACCAGCCTGAATGATCCCTAAGATTGGGCAAACTCAAAACTTGCACCCGAAGAACCATATCCTAGACATGAAGCCCTGATGAGAATATGTTCTTTGATTCTTGGCAAACCTTACTATTGTTACAGCTTCTTGGTTCTGTATGTTGTCACTACTATATGTATCAAGGCTTCATTTTGTTGCCTTGAACTTTGTCCTAGGCCAAGCCCCACCTGACACAGCCAGTGTGAGCTTTCCCTTTTTCAGTGGAGTACAGTTTTTTGTTTATAACCTTTTTTACTTTGCTTTCTAACAGTACTTACTATCTTTTCCCTAATAGTTCTATTCTTTATGATATCTTTTAAAATTCAATTATTTTATTTTCAGTCCTGCTTTCACTCCCTCCCTACCTATTGAGAAGTTGAGAAAAATAAAACCTATTTTGAAAATGCTTTGTGGACTGACTCAACAAGAACAGAAGGCACTATGTATGCACTTATAAGATGCCAAATCATGGAGGCAGAAACAAAACAGGCCTACGATATTACAAGAGCCATTCCTCCTCCATACTAAGTGTAGAACAGTGTGGTACAGTACAAAAAGCATTTGATTGGAAGCCAGAGGATCTGGATTCAAATTCCAGCTCTGCAACTTACTACCAGAGTGCCTTTGGCAAGGAGCTTTACCTCCTGATCTCTACCTACTTATGTGTAAAATAAGAGGGGGTGGATTCAGTGATCCACTCAGGTCCGTTCTGGCTCTAAATCTATGATATTATTAATATGTATAGAAATAAGGGAAAGGCTTCTTGTAGCAGACAGTTCCTGGCAAGAATCCCAGAAGAAGAGATGAGGAAGCAAGCAGTACATTCTAGACACAGGATAGGAAGTTTGTGTAAATGCAAGGAGTTGAGACATGAAAGGTTAAAGCAGGGAAACTGGATAAAATGTAGATTTCACAAAGAGGAGTAAAATGATTGGAACAGTTAGACAGGGCTGAGTTCATATTTTAACCTAGAAGTAATAAAGGAACAAAACATCAAGAATATTAAGGGAATTTATGAAAAAAAGTGAGAAGGAAGCTACTTAGTAGTTTTTAGGAGGCATCACCTAAGGTGAAAATCATGGCTACAGAGATAAAGGCTGGAGATAGTTAATTTCATAGGATCATGGAATTAAAGCTGGATGGAGCCTTAGAGACCACTGAGTACAGCCTCGTCATGAAAGGAGGAAAATGTAGCTAGTGCGAGCAGCAGGATCTGAAATCTTGAGTCTTGCCAGTCTCCATGGCTGCTAGTGCTCTTATCCACTGCACCACATAGTGTGATATGAAGGAAAAAATGAGCCATTTGATTAAAGTAACCTTTTACCTTTTTCTTTTAAAATTATTTTTATATACCCCAAAGAACGCTGATAGCCTAACATAATTGTTTAACATTATTATGAGTATACTCACCTGTCTTCTACTGTCTTATTAGAAGGATAGAAAACCTTGAATGAAAATCCACTTCTTGGAAAAGAGCCCTTAAAAAAATTTAAGTAAACATCATCACCTTAATTTCAACAAGTTTTAGTTTGCAAAGAAAGCACTTTAAAAAACCCTATTCATTTATTTAATTTAGAATATTTCCCATGGTTACGTGATTCAGTTTCCTTCCCTCCCCTCTCTTGTAGCCAATGAGCAATTCCACTGGGTTTTACATGTATCATTGATCGAGATCTATTTCCATATTATTAATATTTGTACCATGGTGATCATTTAGAGTATATTCACCACCAAACCATGTGAGCAAGCAAATGTTTTTCTTCTGTGAGAAAGTGCTTTTAAGGTCAAGTAGTTAGGCTTGCACTAGAAGTTATCATGAAAAATACATATTGCTTCAGGACAGTATAAATATGAATGGCCATCATTTAAAGGAAAAAACATGAGGATTTGTGTGAAATTAAATCTTCAAGTGAGATACTTAGCATTTTAAATAAGTAATGAAAGAAATGTGAAGAGCAAACATTTCTGACTAGCAAAAGAAGTCTAAAGAAGGAAGGGAAGATGTGATAAAAATTTTTTTTTAACAATATGATAAAAATGTGGAAAAGGTAAAATTTGGTTTTTACTAAAGAATTACCTAAAGATAACCGATAAGATAAAATATTAGGTACTAACTATATGCCAGGCACTGTTCTTAAACCATGGGGATATAAATACAAGCACAAGCAAAAAGATCCCTACTCTAAAAACTTAATTTAGAAGTGTATTCAGGGTGGGTAGCTCAGTGGATTGAGAGCCAGGCCTAAAAATGAGAGGTCCTGGGTTCAAATATGACCTCAGATATTTACTAGCTGTGTGACTCCAAGCAAGTTAACACCCATTACTTAGCACTTGCTACTCTTATGCCTTGGAACCAATACTGAGTATTGATTCTAAGATGGAAGGTAAGGTTTGTTTTTTTTAAAGGTGTATTCATTCTGAAAGAAAAAAAAATTCAATACAAGTTTTCAAAGATTATACCATTTATCTGGGAAAATAACCCCCAAAAAGCATTTATTTCTCTTTCAAGGGTTAACTGAACAAAAAGTTTTTTGAAAAGAATTTATGATCATTCTTGTCATATGACTAGGAAATAAAAGGTCAGACTATTTATAACAGAAAAATGACACCCCAGATATAGAATAAAAATGTCAAACTCAAAAATGATTTTGCAGACTTATTTCTGACATCAAGGGCAACATTTATTTGATATTTATATCCTGAAGTCAGAGTTAATCTTATTACATAGAAAATCTGAAGCAATAGTGAGTTTCTATGCTATAGAAGAAAGTTAGTACAATGTGTGGGCCTATGGCTTTGTCACCATGAAAGTAACATGCTTTCTATTAAAAAGTTTTTAACAACAACAAAAATCTTATTTTCTAAAAGTTATTCACCCAACTTATCTCGAAAAGATTTTTGGCAATAAAAAAAAATTAAATGTATACTTATTTTAAAAGTGCTAAAAATCTGCAGGCAGTTCTAAATATGAAGATCACAGGAAGTTTAACAACTTTCTTTCTGTGCTATAGCAAAATATCCAGGTTCTGTTTGCCATGAAATCCCCACACATTCTGAAGTAACCGAAACAAATTTTAACTTTTAAAGTTAAAGATTAAAGAAATAAAATCTTCCTAATGATTGCCAATAATGTAATGTTAAATGAATTCTTACAGGGTTTATGCAAAGACAATCTGTATTGGTAATAGTAAAAGGATCATATTTGTCTGCGATGATAAGTAGATCAGGTACAGGATACACTCTCAAAGTATGATCATATGCCCAATACACTGGACAGACGTAAAGTGGTAAAGGAGTCAGATGTCCTTGAGATAAAAGAGTCTTTACAAACTACAAAAAAAAAAAGTATAATGTAAGAAAAAAACATACATTTTTCATTTGAAAATTTCATAAGAAACAACTAATATAAAGAACTTAAGAAAAAAGAGCTATCAAAACACTGCTTTGGAGACAAAATAATTAGACACAAAACTACATATGTCTGGTAGGCAGTATACAATACCCTAAACAAAAACCACAATTGCCTAAGAACTGAAAACATACGAGAAGCTTTAACTATGAATATGCTTAAAATTTTCATTTTACTCTAAGGGTAGAGTAATAATAATATTTTTGCTTTAAAGCAGTTCTCAGGAACCAATGATTTAAACTGTGATAAAGCAACATTAAAATAGAAAAGGCTAATTATCGTATGAATATGGCACAAATGATTTTTAAAAATTTCAATATAACAATAAAATTTAAGAAAAAAATACATTAACTGACATGATGAGGAATGTCCAGATTGCTGCTTGGAAAACGGACACAATTTCTGCACATTTTATTCACCAAGTCTTCTCGAAAAATAATGATTTCTTGTGTGCAATACTGAATTCTAGGATGAAAACATGAGTAAAATTTTGGATATTTAACATTTTTTAAAAATAGAGATAGGGAATACATGTAATTTCATTTATTGAGGGAAATCCCAAATGAAGAAATACCTTCTACCAGGGCAGGTCATCCCTTTATAGTCTGCAAGTATGTGTCAAAGGGAAGGGCTGGAACCCAGTCTTCCTGGCTTCAGGGCTATTTTTCTATCCATTATGCCATGGTCTCTTTCTTGATTTTTTAATTCACAGAAAATTTCATTTTACAAAAGAAACTACCTCTCCCATTAGTCTTAGAGATAGAAAGGACCTCAGAAATAAACAACTTAAATCTCCGCAACATACAGATGAAGAAACTGGCCTCAGAAAGATTACACAGGTATTGTGTCAGAATATGATCTAAGCCCAGGTCCTATGGCTCCAGTTCCAGCACTTTCCATTTTACTATGCTTCCTCTCCACAGTGCTTTGAATTATATGAATCTTTTTATTATTCATTTTGACTCATCCACAAAATAATAAACACTAGGAAAACATGTAAATGAAGGCATGTATTTCAACAAGCAAAAGAGAACTGTTAACAAAATACACAAAAGTAAAGTATACCTGCAGGGATTAGTACTGAAAACTGAGAATGGTACCCGTTGTCTAAAGTCATTCGTGATGCTTTCAGCAAGTGGTGGCCTATAAAAAAAAATTTTATGCTACAAATTACTTGTTAACGATTCTTGAAATTTTCTTTAAAATTGTTGAAAATATGGCTCTAACTTACCTTGGTAAAATAGAACCAGGCCCAGGATCCTCTGGCCCAGGTACAAATACAAAACGGCTGCTGTAAACATAATTCAATATCATTTGTTACTTAACAAATTATAATATAAAAACAAAATTATAATATAAAGCAAGCAATTCAATTACTTTGTGTTAGGAATGATTTAAATTTAGAATGTTATAATTAAAAAAAAAAACATTGTTGGGGGCAGCTGAGTGGCTCAGTGGAGCCAGGCCTAGAGAAGGGAGGTTCTAGGTTCAAATCTGGCCTCAGCCACTTCCTAAGCTGTGTGACCCTGGGCAAGTCACTTGACCCCCATTGCCTGGCCCTTACTACTCTTCAGCTCTGGAACCAATATACGCAAGGGGGAAGGGAAGGGTTTAAAAAAAACAACAACAACATATTGCTCAGTCTTCTTTTGTCATGAAGCAATGATAGAAACATATCTCCTTTATTATATTGAGATCAATTTAAAGACTACTGGTATGAATAATTGAATAATATGACTTTTGTCTTGGGGGATTTTTACCAAGCTAACACATTTAAATCAAGTTCATAAGCCTATGGAACAACATGTGAAGTACTCTGGAAAAACCCACACCCTCCAGGAATGGCTATAAAGCCAAAGAAATGACCCCTTTTGCTATTACCCTTTGAATGAATGAATGCAAAATAATTTATTTGCTCACTATGTGCAAAGCACTGGGGATACAAATGAAAAAGTAAAACATTTCCTGCTCAAAAGAAGTTCTCTGATTAGCTCATTAAAAGGGTAAATCCTTAAAAAAATGAGTGAACTTCAAAGACTCTACTACTTATTGCAGATCTGCACACAGACTTAATAGAATCTCAGTTAGATCCCCTTGTTAAACATCTGAAACATAAATTTGTGAAAGGAGATGACATCAAAGAGGACACATCATTTATTTTGCTGTTGCACCCAAAGGACCTTTCTATCTGACTTTCACATGACAACCTTCATGCTAGTATTTAAAGCTGCTTCCATATATATTGTTTCCCCCATTAGGATGACAGATTCTTGCTTTTCTATTTGTATTCCTGGTGCTTTGTAGATAATAAGCATAGTAAGCTATAAGCAAACTAAAGCACATTAATAAATGCTTCATTCTTTCACACATTTATTTATCTTAGTTGTACTCGTCTGGATGTGCTCCAACTTCAGTAGATATGATCTGTCCAGGGTAGAGTAACCATGGACAATTACCTCCTTATTCTGCGAAACTATGCCTTCATTAATGCAGTTAAGATTGTATCATATTTTTGGCTGCCATCTTATACTACTGACTCATACTGAGCACAGTCCACCAAACTCTCCAGGTCTTTTTCACATGAACTATTTTATTGGTAAAAAGCACTACATAGTTTTATCTCATTTGATCCTTAGAACAATGGAATGTTGCAGGGTACAAGTTTTATCTGTTTTACTGATAATCGGAGAAGTAGATAACCAGTCATATCAAAAAGCAGGACTTAAAAGACTCCCTCCCTCAACCTCCCAGTTCATATTATGGTGGCCACAGCATTCAGATCTTCCAGGCATTTTCTTCCTTTAAAAATCAACAACAAAAACCCTTACTCCAAGATAGGAAGGCAAGGTCTAGGCAAACAGGGTTAAGTGACTCGCCCAAGGTCACACAGCCAGGAAATGTCTGAGGCCACATTTGAACACAGGTCCTTCCATCTATTGGCTTTGGCTCTCTGTCCACTGTGCCACTCTAACTGGTTCTTTTTTTTTTCTTTTCTCAACGAGATCACCTGGCTCACTTTCTCTGATCTTTAATTTTTGCCCTTATACTCGGAGAATTATTTCCTTAAATCTCATGACTTCACTCCTCATTAGCCATATGTAGGGATAGTCAGGTAATAGAGCTCAATTTTAATGTTCCATATGTTCCAATTTCTAAGTAGGAACTCTTGACATTTCCCTATCAGATCACAATCTAGTGTTGGTTCCACCTCTCTAAGCCCCACTCCTCCTCAACTCAACCTTTGCCCTTATCAGACTTTTTGAGGCCATTACTCCTGCTTTGACTTTCTCTTTTTCCAATCTCAACCTAATTGTTAACCATTTAGACTCTGAACTGCCCTCTGCTCTTGAGTCTCTTGGCCTCTTGCCCTGGGATCCTGTCCAGAAGAAGCTGAATCTAGCTGAAGATAGTCTCACAACTGTGCCGAGTGCATTACAAATCCAGGTCATCCAACTGGGCCTTTACTGAAATAAAGTAGTCTTTTAATTCTTTCCTAATAGAATCCATATCACTGCCCACAGAAGCTATTCCAACACTTCCCTTTCTTCAAGCCTCCTATTCACTCTTACTTTATGGAGAAAATTGAAGCCATTCAGTATGATCTTTCTTCTCCCATTCTCTTCATCTCAAAGCACTTGGACATAAATCTACTCAGCTCTTTTCCCTCAGGTTCAGGCAAAGAAGTAGCCCCCTTTCTTAGCAAAGCCAGCCTTTCTACATGTATACTTTACCCCATGTTTTCCCATCTTTGGAAGACTATATTTGATATCATCCTCTCTTACTCTCTCAGATCTTTAACCTCTCCCTACCTACTGGTTCATGCCCAATCTCACCCATCCTTAAAAAATTTTTTTTTCTTAATGAATACTCAGCAATTGACTGGTGTGGTTTGGATAATCATAGATTTAGAGCTAGAATGGATCTTAAAAGCCATCTAGTCCAATCATCTCATTTTACAAATTAGGGAACTAAGGCTCAGAGAAATTGAACTATTTGCATAGCAGAGCTGTGATGATGGATTATAGATTCAAAATGAGATAAATATTTCCAGACATGACTATTACCATACAAATTGATTTTGCTTGACTATACTTTTGTTAGAAAGAATGGTTTTTGACAAAGGGTAGAAGGGAGCAATTTTTAGGGGATGGAAATGGAGAGTAGCAATAGTGATTTTTTTTTTAAGCAAAGAGAGAAATGAAACTCTAAAAATAGAGGGGCTTCAGAGAGGAACAAAGTCAAGCAAGGCATCATTGATCCTACTACTTTAAATTAACTACATATAGATTGGCAATTCCATGTCTAATCCCCACTTTCAGGCTTTCCTTATGTATAGAAATGTTCATGTTTATTGAGCAAAAAGTGGGGAGACAGCAGGGCAGGAGAGCTAGAGAACTAGCTTCAAAGCCCAGATGCCTTGGGGTTAAGGCCCACTTCTAACATACACTGGCTATGTTGTGAACCTGAACCAGCCATGTAACTACTCACTGCCTCAAGCAGCTGTCTAATTGCAGTGGGATGGAGTGGTGGATATTACCCTGACCTTGGAATCAGGTGGTACAAATCTGGCCTCAGACACTTCCTAGCACAGTGACTCTGGGGAAGTGACTTAATCTGTTTGCCTCAGTTTTCCCATTTGTAAAATGGGAATAATAATTATACCTACCTCCGAGGGTTGTAAAAAGTGATCAGCAAAAAGTTCAAAGTTCAAAGACTAGGTACTTAATAAATGCTTATTCCATCCCTTTTACTTCTTGAGATAATACATTGCAGAAAAGGTGTTAAACTACAATAGTAAAGTTCCCAGTTCTAGTGAAATCATAAGTCTGGTCCCCAATCACATCTCTAATCAAAGGAAAAAAAACAAGAATCCAGAAGCAGAAAAAATAAGAAAAATGAAATAGTATATTATTTCAACTGAGAAGAAATTAAGTTTGAGTTCAATTATGTAAATATAAAACAATACAAAAGAACAATGACTAAGTCAAATAAAAGCTTGATTTTTTAAGAAATTTCAAGAAATTCATAAAAATATTGGTTCATGTCCAGTATCCATAGGATAAAAACAAAAAAGAAAACATGAATATTAAATATTTCATGTCTCAAAACATTAATAATTAAAGAAAGGCATTTTAAAACAACTTCATATTCAGTAAAATGGCAAAAATGTTTTAAAATTATAAAATCTAGCATCAATTATTGTGGAGAAATAGGCAGTGATACATAGCTGCAGGTAAGACAAATTAATGACACGAAACTGGTGGTATCTTTTGACATAAGTCAATGAAATAATTGAAAAAAGCTATTTGTATGAAGATGTTAAAGCTAAGCTACATGTACAGTAATATATGTTTTTGAATCACAAAGATAATTTTTAAAATCATCGTATTAATAATATATTGCCTTCAGTGTTTCTATGACCATCTCTCTTTTAGTATCAATTCTAAGACAGAAGAGTAGCAAGGGCTAAGCAAGGAGGGTTAAGTGACTTGCCCAGGGTCACACAGCTAGGAATTGTCTGAGGTCAGATTTGAACACAGGTCCTCCAGACTCCATATCTGATGCTCTATTTACTATGTTACTACCTACCTGTACATATATAATTTCTTTTAATATACTTTCATTAGTTTTTAAATAGTCACTAATAGAATTGTTTGGTTGAAAAAGAATAAAAAACAGAGGTATAGAAACATGGAAGAGTATGTCATTACCTTTGGTGAATATTAGGGTATTCACATATTATATCTGCAAGAGCCTTCAAGGAATCTAAAATTTTAAAAGGATATTAAAATCAATTTTGTATGCTTTTGGATTTGAAATTAAGTCACATCAAAACACTGCAATGGCCTGAAGCTTTTCAATGAATGACTCAAATTATAGCAATTTACAACTAAAACTCAACATAAAAAGGGCTTTATCTGTCCACTATTTAGAATATGTAATGTATTTTCCCAAGTTATAAAATTGATGGTTAGACTCTCAAACTAGTTTACAAAAACTTTTAAAATTCATAATCTAGCTATCCTAATAATGATACTAAATTTAACTATTATCTACAAGTTTTTTTTTATGACAAAATGTTCAAAATTCCAACAGAAGATACCAAAAACACATTTTCCTCAGGAAAGTAGGAGAACTACTCTTGTCTCAGAGACCTACACCTAATAGGTTGGAAGTAGAGAGGACATTCAAGACAAAGATGAAGACACTAACAACTAAGGTATTACCAAAGTAAACCCTCTTTTTGTAAGCTCACTAATAACTGGTTAGATAACCTCTCTTTCCTCTGGCACAACCATTGCTTCAGATTAGGTTTTCTTCTCTAGCCCACAGCAGAACAAAGTATCACATTTAAGCTCCTCTCTCATAAGCAAAAACCAGAGCAACACTTGTTAAGGAGTTTTAGGCCTCTTAACAAAGAGGAAAGAGACAAGGAGTAAAATACAGGGTCTAAGTGAAAGTCCTTTGCCCAGGAATGCAAGGATGGTTCAATATTAGGAAAACCATCCACATAATTGACCATATTAAACAAGCAAACTGACAAAAATCACATGATGATCTCAATAGGTGCAGAAAAAGCCTTTGATAAAATACAACACCCATTCCTATTGAAAACACCAGAAAGTATAGGAATAGAAGGGCCTTTCCTAAAAATTATAAACAGTATATATCAAAAACCATCAGCAAACATCATCTGCAATGGGGATAAACTAGAAGCCTTCCCAATAAGATCAGGAGTAAAACAAGGATGCCCATTATCACCTCTATTATTTAACATTGTACTAGAAACACTAGCAGTAGCAATTAGAGAAGAAAAAGAAATTGAAGGTATTAAAACTGGCAATGAGGAGACTAAGCTATCACTCTTTGCAGATGATATGATGGTTTACTTATGGAATCCTAGAGAATCAACCAAAAAGTTACTCAAAATAATCAACAACTTTAGCAAAGTTGCAGGATACAAAATAAACCCGCATAAGTCATCAGCATTTCTATATATCTCTAACCCATTTCAGCAGCAAGAATTAGAAAGAGAAATACCATCCAAAATCACCCTAGACAATATAAAATACTTGGGAACCTATCTGCTGAGACAAACACAGGAACTATATGAACACAACTACAAAACACTTTCCACACAGTTAAAACTAGATCTAAACAATTGGAAAAACATTGATTGCTCATGGGTGGGAGGAGCTAACATAATAAAAATGACAATCCTACCCAAATTAATTTACTTATTTAGTGCCATACCCATTGAACTATCAAAAAACTTCTTTACTGAATTAGAAAAAGCCATAACTAAGTTCATTTGGAAGAACAAAAGATCAAGGATATCCAGGGAAATCATGAAAAAGAAATGCAAAGGAAGGAGGACTTGCAGTCTCAGATCTCAAACTATACTATAAAGCAGTGGTCATCAAAACAATTTGGTACTGGCTAAGAGACAGAAAGGAGGATCAGTGGAATAGACTTGGTGTAAATGATCTCAGCAAGACAGCTTATGACAAACCCAAAGACCCCAGCTTTTGGGACAAAAATCCATTATTTGATAAAAACTGCTGGGAAAATTGGAAGACAGTGTGGGAGAGATTAGGTTTGGATCAACACCTTACACCCTACACCAAGATAAATTCAGAATGGGTGAATGACTTGAACATAAAGAAGGAAACTATAAGTAAATTGGGTAAACACAGAATAGTATACATGTCAGACCTTTGGGAAGGGAAAGATTTTAAAACCATGCAAGACTTAGAAAGAGTCACAAAATGTAAAATAAATAATTTTGACTACATCAAATTAAAAAGTTTTTGTACAAACAAAACCAATGTAACTAAAATCAGAAGGGAAGCAACAAATTGGGAAACAATCTTCATAAAAACCTCTGACAAAGGTTTAATTACTCAAATTTACAAAGAGCTAAATCAATTGTACAAAAAATCAAGCCATTCTCCAATTGATAAATGGGAAAGGGATATGAACAGGCAGTTCTCAGCCAAAGAAATCAAAACTATTAATAAGCACAGGAAAAAATGTTCTACATCTCTTATAATCAGAGAGATGCAAATCAAAACAACTCCTAGGTATCACCTCACACCTAGCAGATTGGCTAACATGACAGCTATGGAAAGTAATGAATGCTGGAGGGGATGTGGCAAAGTAGGGACATTAATTCATTGCTGGTAGAGTTGTGAATTGATCCAACCATTCTGTAGGACAATTTGGAACTATGCCCAAAAGGCGATAAAAGACTGTCTGCCCTTTGATCCAGCCATAGCACTGCTGGGTTTGTACCCCAAAGAGATAATGGACACAAAGACTTGTACAAAAATATTCATAGCTGCGCTCTTTGTGGTGGCCAAAAATTGGAAAATGAGGGGATGCCCTTCAATTGGGGAATGGCTGAACAAATTGTGGTATATGTTGGTGATGGAATACTATTGTGCTAAAAGGAATAATAAAGTGGAGGAATTCCATGGAAACTGGAACAACCTCCAGGAAGTGATGCAGAGCGAGAGGAGCAGAACCAGGAAAACATTGTACACAGAGACTGATACATTGTGGTACAATCGAAAGTGATGGACTTCTCCATTAGTGGCAATGCAATGTCCCTGAACAATCTGCAGGATCTAAAAAACACTATCCACAAGCAGAGGATAAACTGTGGGAGTAAAAACACTGATGAAAAGCAACCCCTTGACTACAGGGGTGGAGGGGATATGACTGAGGAGAGACTCTAAATGAACACCCTAATGCAAATACCAACAACATGGAAATGGGTTCAAATCAAGAACACATGTGATACCCAGTGGAATTGCGTGTGGGCTATGGGAGAGGTGGGGGGGGGGGGGAAGGGAAGAAAAGAAAATGATCTTTGTTTCCAATGAATAATGTTTGGAAATGACCAAATAAAATAATGTTAAAAAAAAAAGAAAGTCCTTTGTAAGTGTTGATGGTGATTAAAACACCATAGTGAGAATGACACTAATATTTAGCACTTTTATAGTGCATTAAGGATAGAAAGCACTTTACATGTCATCTTATTTGATCCCTACAACAACAATCTTATGAGGTATATTATCACTCACATCAAGCAACTGAGGCTGGTATGCAAACTTTTTCATTATGTACTCTGTCAATAAAGTATGAGTATATTTATTTTAAATCATATATACATACACATGGTATTATACTAACATTTACTGTACCATATAAAACACACACTACAAAAAAAAATTAAAGGATAAGATGAAGAGAATCAATAGGGAGCCACTGGTATTTACTGAGTAAGGAGGTGAAATGATCTACCCTTTAGGAAAATCATTTTGGCAGCTCTTCAGAGTACAGGCTTGGAACAGGCTAGAGGCAATAAAAGAGAAAAGTGTTGTAACAGTATAGGTCACAAGTGACACTGGTTTGAGATAGGGTAATGCACAGTAGAGCAAAGGTGATGTATGCAAGATAGGAAAGGCAGGATTTGGCAGAAGTGTGTACATAGATGAATGAGAGTAAGGAGTTGGGGACAAGTTCAAAACCTGGATGGGGCCATGATAATGATAAGGAAGTTCAAAAAAAGTTTGTGGTGAAAGAGAATTAGTATAACTAAGTCTGTGATATACTATAGATCTGTGTAAGCAAACCTATGGCATACATGCCAAAAGGGGCTGCTCCCTTCCCCCTCTCCACATGTACCCGAGGACATTTCTCACATGACCTGCCCTCTGCCCAATGGAAGTGCTTCCTCCCTCCCCTGTCTGGGGTAAAGGGGTGGCTCACATGCAGAGTGAGGGTTGCAGTTTGAGCACTCAATCTCTAAAAGGTTTGCCACCACTGTTAAAGACTATCCATACCTACCCGTCTCATGGGACTGTCACATGGAAATCAAAAAGGGGAATTGAATGGTTCTCTAGTTGATTAGCCACTGCCCAGAGCACAGAGCACAGAGCACAGGGTAGGAAGGTGCCTGTCACAGCCACAAAGTAATCTGGGGATCAAGGTGTATAATTATCCTAAAATCCAAGGTTTAAGATCTTTTAAAGCAATTTTAGGAAGAGAAAATCACCAATAATCCAAATCAAGAAAATGGATCTTCTGGAAAAGATGTCATAAGGATGTCTACAGAAATCACACACTACATCAAAAGACCCAGAGTGAACTTTGGGATATAATGAACTAAACTGAAAGGGGTCAAATCTGTCATTTATTCTAAATTGTAAACTCTTACGCCAAAGAGGAGTGCCCCTCAATTGGCTTTTTGTCAATGTATCTGTCAATCTTTTTTTTTCCTCTTTTTTTTCTTTCCCTTTTATCCACAAATTGTTGTAATTCCCTCTATGTAAGGTGCAATATTTTATACACCTCTAGGAAGGATTCATTGGGGAGACTTGACATGTTAATCTTCCAGAAACCCCAAGTGAGGAAATCTTAACATGCTGGTCTCCCAAAGCATCAAAGGGGGATTGTGTGAGGAAAGTTCTCCCCTTCTTCCCTTCTGGGTAACACACCTGGTATGTATCTGCATGATTCTATGTGAGTTTGTGAGCTTGCATCATTGGCACCAAGTATGGGTCACAGGACAGTAATCAAGGCACTTAATCTGGAAATGGTTCTGAAATAGATCCAGGTATAAAGGGAAGGAATAAAAAAGGGGATCTAGGAAGTGATGAGCTGTCTATCTCAGGCAATGGCCCTGGGGGGAGCTGCTGTAGTGGCTAGGCTGAGACCACCCATGTGGCTAGGTAGAATAGGCCTTTTCTCTCTATTTGTATTCAAGTAACTAATAAACTTTATGAAAAATAAGGAACAGAGTCCTAATATAACTCTTGCAAAGGAGCAGAAATGGGGGGAGTGTGTGCATAAAGATGAAAAACAACAACAACAACAACAACAACAACAACGGTTTTCAGAGGACATAATTATTATAGATGCTGCTCTAAGTACCTTAATAGGTTAATTGCCTTGACACACTAATGCCTCAAAATATTCAAGGAGTTTAGGAGCTTCATGAGGAGGCAAAATGGGTGAATAAAGGTAGGTGTGGTCGTATAAGGTCCTCTTGTTTAAGCTATGGTTCCCACTTTATGGAAACCACTGACTTAGAGGGAAAGAAAGGAAACTAGTAATGGTGAAGAACAGTAGTGTTTAAAATTTATCTTTCTTGCCTACACTAAAACCAATCTTGGTACCACAAACTATATGTAAGATCCCAGACAGCTATGTGAAGGGGAAAGAGAAGGAAATGTCAGGCATTGCAGTGGGAAATGAATTTCTATAGCTGTCAGCCATCCTCAAGATCACAAGACTATATAGTTAGGGAGTTGAATGAGACTTTGATTATCAACTATTCTATTCCCCTCCTTTTGCAGGTAAGGAAACTCAGGTGAAGAGGCTTGGATTGACAGTAAAATGTAAGAAGGAAAGGAATGTCTCTTTAGGTAGTTACAGCCCTGTGCTCTCTCACCTACATTTTCAAACCCTCAGTAGGTGCTTAATACTTGTTGATTGCTTGATACACAAGGTAAAAAAGATGGGAAGCAGCAGAACCAGGATGTGAAACTAGGAACTTTGACTTCAAATCCTGGGTCTTTTCCATTATAGATCTAGCCAACACATTTTACATCAATTTGATTTGTGAAAACATTCAAGTATTTCTCATATACCTTGTCTTTAAAAAGATTTTCAATACCTTTCAATGACTGAACATGATTTTTCCCATATGGTGCAGATGAAAAATTTCCACAGAAGATGAAACAAGTTGGAGGAACAGCAGAATAACCTAAGGAGTAAAAGAATAGATAAAGATTACTAGCATTATAATTTGTCTATTTACAAGCAAATTAGCATATGTATCATGTGATTACTTATCAGATAAGGATATTTTTCAAAGTCTAATAAAACATAAACTGAAATAAAAAATTAACTAAACTGTTATTCCTAAGGATGTTGGATATTAACAACTAGTAAAAGATGGGGATTTTGTCACTCAAAAAGGTCAGTAGAACCAGAAGTCTGTTGTCTCTGTTTCTCTCAGGCTCAGAGGGCAAGATGGCTACCTACAGTTTTGGAGATCCTACAAATGCAATCTGACTGCTGTATAGTTATCACAAAACCTGTTGAAGTAAAATAAAGACTGCGTGTGGGAGGAGAGCCAAGGAGGTCCCTAGGCTAAACAATCTATGCTCCACCCACTAACTACAAAAAGCCTTTCTTCAGTATCTTCAAAGCTATCTCACACCCTAACCTAACTGTAACTGTAACCCCAAGATCCCTGTCCTAGCTTCTGTAATCTATGGCCTCTCCAAAACAGTCTTCAGAAAAATCACTAGATACAGTTGGCTAGATAGGTTTTGATGACCAGGTCACCAGGGTCTGCAAGTTACTCCTTGCAGAAGTTATGGGGAAATAAATCAGTTCAGGTTCAAGCTGGGTTTTCTCTTCAGTCATACTAATAGATTTAAAACAAGATCAGGAACAGGCTGAAATAATTCAGGAACAGACAGGACCCAAAAATCAGGACCACACAAGGAACAACAAACAAGCAGGATCAGAGAGTACTCCAGAAGCTGGGAATTTTTCTCACTGCCCAGAACTGCTCCTCAGTTGGCAGTTAACTCCCAGAAGCCCCCTCAGAGTTCTGAGTGACCCAGGAACTCCCCAGCTTCAGCTTCATTTCCCCTCTATCCTGGTTTTCCATTCTTTTTCAGAATCCTTCTCCTTTGCATTCCAGCCGAGACCTTCTGCTTTTCACCCTGCATCTCTTTGCACTTTTCTTTCTCTCTCACTCCATTCTCTCACTAGACTGTTAAAATCTAACAAAATAAATTGTTACTCCTGCAATATAATAATCTATTATTACAACAAAGTCAATAGGTACTTCCTTCATCAAAAGATATTGATCCTTCTCTACTTAGTAGATGATCTTCATGAGAGCTGCTAAAGCTAATAAAAATTTCTAACTGGTGGAGAACCTGAGGTTGATCCTAGAAAGGCAATTTCTTGGGAAAGAAACAAGCACCACCAGTCTGTTGATTTCCAATTTGATAGAACCTACTTGTCCTCTGTTGTAGAAACCCATCACCACACCATCATGAGGCACAGCTATCTGACATTAGAAGAACTTTCTATTCTTATTTATTAACTTCAAAAATAAAGTCTCTTAAAAATGTTTTATTGTTAAATAATTATAAGGATTCATGAACTCAAAACAATAAAAAAAATACATACCAGAAAACATAATGTGAAGTTTTTCTAATACTTCCACTTGGTCCAACCAAACATCAGACACCAATACAAACATAGTGTCTTCATTTTCTTCTTCCAACTGTTTTAGTTTTGCGGATGATTTTACAGATGTAGAAGTTGGTCCACCAAAAAAATTGACATTTCCATAGTATGCCCTATGTAATGGAAATAGCATCATCATTTTCATTTTTCTTCCTTACTACCCTTCTAGATCTGAGTAATCTCGCCCCCCCCCCCAATTTTATACTGCAGCACTCTTCTAACTGGGGGTTCTCCCAACAAATGTACATTCAAGAAAAAATATAATCTATAGCAACTGGAAATTAAACATCCTAGAGTCTGAAAAATTAAAGGTACAAAGAGAAATAAGAGATGGTTAGCAAAAAACATCTGATCCAAAATATGCTATTTGTCTCTGACAACAGTCTCATTTCTCAAATTATAGAGAACTGAGTCAAATTTATAACACGTCATTCCCCAATTGATGAATAGTCAAAGGATATGAATAAGCAGTTTTCAAATAAAGACATAAAAGCTATCTATGACTATGGATGTTTAAAATATAATAAGGTACAATGTGACTGTCAGGAATGTACCACATGCCTACTAAGTCTAGCAGCAAAGGTTCACTGTGCCACACATTCCCTCATTGGGTCCCTGCAACAATCCAATGATGTATGTAAGGCAAGTATTTTTATCTTCAGTTTTCAAATGAGGAAAGTGGGGCCCAGAGAACTTCATAGGAATTAGTATTAAAAGGGATCTAAATTCAATTCTCTCCTGTCAAAGATGCAGAAACAGGTCTAGATATGTTAAAATGATTTGCCCAAGGTGACAAAAGTAGAAGCAGAATTAATGCTAGAACCCAATTTCTCTGACTCCTTGCCCAAGAATTTTTGAATTAGGTCCCAGTAACTCAGATGCAATTTTTATATAGTAGGCATCTAGGTAGTACAGTGGATAGAGCACCATGCCTGGAGTCAGGAAGACTCATTTTCCTGAATTCAATTCTGGTCTCAGATACTTACTAGCTATAAGGCCCAGGGCATGTCACTTAACTCTTATTTGCTTCAGTTTCCTCATCTATAAAACGAGATAGAGAAGAAAGTAGCAAACCACTCCAGTATTCTGGCCAAGAAAACTCCCAAACGGGGTCACGATGAGTTGGACACAATTGAATAACAACAAATTTTTCATACCTGTTACAAAGGTAGTACTAATATTATGTACAATAATGTTATGACTCACAGTTGCATAGTTTTAGACAAGTCAAAAACCAAATTTTTACCTAGTTGTGCTAGAAGGTTCAATGGGAGGAAATCCAAAGGCATTAACATGAAAAACCTGATCTTCAAACCAACCTGAAAAATGTTATATTAAACAGACATGATCAGCTGTATTACAGTTAGGGGAAAAATAAAATTAAATAACATGAAGCAAATGGACATGATTATTCTATGTAGGGTAACCAGACCCAAGCCAACTAGGTCTTCCTTCCTCTCCAGGTTGCAGTCCTCACTCTGGGCTTTCCCCCACAGAACCTGATGCACCGCCGCCGCCGCCGCCGCCGCCGCCGCCGTCGCTGCCCCCCACCCCCGACCCAGCTCAGTACCTGTGCCCTCCCTATTTCAGCTTCCTTTTAAGTGTTGTCTTCCTCTACTGGCTTTTGTGACACTGCTTTCTCCTAGTTCTTCCTAGTTTTTCCAACTTGTCTGACAGTTCCTATCCAGTCTTCTTTACTTAATCAATCAAAGTACTTAATTAATCAAAGTATTTACTGAGAACATACTGTGTCAGGTACTGGGAAAAAAAGAAAAAAATGAAACTCTACTCTTAAAAGAGTTAATACTGTATTAGTGGAAGAGGGAAGTGCAACAGACATCATGTACAAATATAAAGATACCTATATACACACACATACATAGACATACCTTAACCAAAATTAATTAATAAATGGGAACCACATACAGAATAGTTTGCGAAAACACTAGCAACTGAATCAAAGAAGGCTTAGTGTAAAAGTGCTAAAATTATATATTAATGTAAGGAATTCTTTCAGATGGAGGTGAGGAAGATGTGTATCCTAGACATGAGGAATGGCCAGTGCAAAAGCACCAAGATGTATGGGCCTTCTCTCTTTTTAGCCTTTCTCTATAATTTCCTATCAGTGAAGGGATCATCAATGACCCCAAATGTATACATCCAGCTCACTGCTGAGCTCCACTCCCACATCACCAACTGCCTGAATTCTACCTGCATGCCTCAATGACATTTCAAGTACAGTATATGATAAACAGAACTTATTATCTTCCCCAAAAAACTCACCTCTCTTCCAAATTTCTCTATTTCTTTAGAAGGTATCAACATCCTTCTACCACCTGGAAAATAGTCATTTTCTACTCTTTTCTCTCCCTCAGTACTTAAAACAAATACATTTCAAGTATTGTCAATTCTACCTCAACAATATCTCTTAGATCTTTCATATAGGGCCCCTTCTAATCACAGACACCATTCTAATACAGGCACTAATCACATATGAACTACTGCAATTGCCTTTCAATTTAACTTTCTATTCTCCTCATTCAATTCTCCATATAGCTGGCAAAATAACCTTCCTAAAGCACCATGATTGAAGAGATTTAAGTGGTTCCTTACATTCCACTGAGATAGTTTCATGATTCAGGAGCCTTTTCTGATCTTTCTACTTGTTAGTGCTCCTCAAATCATTTTGCATTGCCTTATTTGTGTGCCAGCTATACCCTGATATCCTCCCCCAGCTTGAGTCAAATCGATGGTTCTTGAGGGCAATGTTTATTTATCATTTGTCTTTGTAGTTCCAGTGCCTGGCCCATGTAACTTATAATAAAAGTTATATTTTAGAGGAAAATGAGTCCTATGTTCAGACCAATAAAATTACCAAGATGTTACCTGGAATGAAATTAAAAATTATATACTATTTATAATAATTGAAGTTCCCCAGATATTTACTTTTGTCATATTCAAATTATTTTATGCTTTCTTATTTTAACTGACCTAGAAATTATTTTAATATAGAATAGTCAGAAAAAAAAACACATTTATTTACTTACCTTCTGCTAAGACAAAGCATGACTCTGTATATAAACCACTATGAAACTGGTATTCATTAGTTCAGGAAAATAATTAAATTTCTTTTTGTGAGATGGAGGATCAGAACTTGTGATTTCACCAGGGAACTCCTGGAATAAAAACTACCTTCAGAGATGCAGATGAAAACTATTTTATAGTGATATCTTGGCCAAGACATAAAAATGATTTGTCTGTGATCATACTAATATGAGAGAGTGAGAGCAAGAGCTGTGTATATCAGAGAAAAAGAATCGAACTTAAGTCTCCTTTGCTCCAAAGGCAATCATCTATCCATTACACTATGTTTTTTCTCTACTAATAAGACATTTCAATTAGTGATACAATAACAGTTTCAACAGAACTCTATAGCCAAACTCTAATGTCAGATACATTTTACATTTATATAGCATCTCTAGACATCTTCATTTCGGGGTGGCTTGTTTAGATTCCCTGGGAAATTTCCTTGTGGATAAAGAATAACATTATAATGCATATAATACTATATTTGTAAGCAAAATTATTTTATTTCCCCTTTCTACAAAACTCATACTGGTAATCTAGATGGGTTATTCTGTGGAAGAAATAGAATTAATTTAATCAATTCATCAATTAATACAATTCAATAATAAGTTCATCTGAGAATAATTTTGCACCATAAGAAATACTGAACAGATTGATTAAATATGAAGAAAAGTATGCTAAACATATAGGAGACTTGTGATTTCATTTGTGTCCTATTTTCTTTTTCTTTGTATATGGAAATGCTTGTTATATTTGGTTTTGTAAAATGTGTGTGTGAATAAATAAAAAACCATTTTTACCAACTAAGAAACATTAGTAGAATTATTTTATAGGCAATACAGTAGTTTTCAAAAGTCTACTAGGATTAAATAAACTATTTCATATACAAAAAAATAAGTTCCCTTGGAAAACATAGTACTTCTTGATATATAAAGGATATTGCTTTACTAAGATTCAGTTGCACTGTTCCTGTAGGATCTTCCAAGAAATATTTCCCCTAAAAATATTAAAAGAAATACAAAAATTAACAATTAACTGCTCCCTAATCAAAATTAATAATTATCAGAATATGGTAGAGTGGGAATAGCACTACATAAGCAGTCCAAATGTCACTTTACTAGCCACGGGTATATGGAAAACTCTTTTAATTTGATACTCAGTTTCCACATCAATAAAACAGGGATAATACTATATACTTGGTATCACACATGGCAAATTTGAAAAAAAAATGGGATAATATATGCAGAGGTAACTATTAAGAGCTTAAATAAATGGAAGTTAGTATTATTTTTCTCATAATTAAGCAAAAGTTGCATGCAAAACACATCTAATAACTAATGCTTCCTTTTTAAAAGAGTTTTTTCCTTTGCTTTTTGACCAATCTATTTTTTTAACCTCTTTGGAATCTCTAATTCTCTACCTCTCAGTATTCTTTCAGGCTTCACCTCAGTTATGACTTCACCTTTCTCCTTTTCTAATCCTCAAATTCAATATCATTGTTTTTTCTACTCTCAAATCTCCTGGCCCTTGGTTCTTTTACTGATCGTGTCTTGTCAAAGCCCAAACCTGGAATAATTCCATCACCTATTTGTCAAGCAACCTAAGCAAGTTAAATAGTTCCACTAAAAATGTACATTATCCACAATGGCCAAACACAATTCCAGGGTTGATTCTGATCCTAAATACTCTTTCTTTGGATTTTCATGACTGATACTTTCTCCTGATTCTCTTCCTACCCATCAGAGCAGACTTGTCATCTCATTTTATGTGTGCATGACCCACATCACACCCTGTCTACAGTAGGTATATCCCTGAACACTGCCTTGGAGGCCTTCTCTATATACTGGGTTTCTTGGTAACCTCTCTAATCATTTAAAAAGTATTGATTTTATCTATGTGCCAGTCATTGTGCTAAGCTGAGTGAATACAAAGAGTTTTCATTGGTTTAATTATCACCTCCATGAAGAAGTCCAGATCTAATGTGTCTAAAACTAAATCCATTATCTTCTACATCCTCAACCCGACCTATCCCTATCCTCCCAAACTTTCCCTTTTTTTTTTTTAACCCTTACCTTTCATCTTGGACTCAATACTGTGTATTGGCTCCAAGGCAGAAGAGTGGTAAGGGCTAGGCCATGGGGGTCAAGTGACTTGCCCAGAGTCACACATCTGGGAAGTGTCTGAAGCCAGATTTGAACCTAGGACCTCCCATCTCTAGGCCTGACTCTCAATCCACTGAGCCACCCAGCTGCCTCCTAAACTTTCCCATTTCTGTGGAAAGCACCATCGACTTTCATGTCTCTCAGGTTCAAAGCCTCTTGAGGCTCAAGTCTTTCCCCACTCCAAAGTAAGTACAAATCTATACCATTTCATGTCACTACTCAAAAATCATGTTTACTTCTACTTTATTGCCTTTAGGATCAAATATAAACTCTATAATATAGGGCCAGTAAGGGAGGTTACACGCACCTCACTGGTGAATTGGAAGAGGGAGAGAAAGGGATGAGAGAATGAGGGAGAAGAGATTAATCTTCCACTCTCTTCCCCTTGCTGAAGACAACCTGAGTATGTCTCCTCAGAGAATGGGTTTCTGAGGTAGAGGTTAAGGACTGGAGGAGAGGACTTTGGAGAAATGACCCACTGCCTCCCTTCTTGATCTTAGCTGTTGTTGAAAGGCAGGATAGATTTTCCTGCCTCTGGGTCCTTCCAGTACTCCAACTACCACTATTCCCTTAAAGATCTGTGTTTACTTCTCAACCTTGGTCTTGAGCCAATCTTCCTCCTTAGGGAGAGGTATGGTTCTCCCCAAATCTTCAGTCCCCTTCTTTGATATCAGAAAGTAGGCAGACCTGATCTAAATAGTAACCCTTGAAAAGAGGGTTCCCTTCCCTGAAAACAGGGAAGGAAAAAATTAAAGGTTTGGGTAATGAAAGTGGATAGCAGGAGTCCCTCAAGACTGGCAGACTGACCCCCCCCCAAAAAACTTCAGGGGTCCAGGCTCTCAGCCTCAACCTCTCTTCTGGTCAGCTGCTGGTTATCCCTACTCCTGAGCTAATCTGGTTAAATTGCTGGAGTTCAGGACAAATTGGAGATAGAGAAGTAGAGAAAATCCTCTCCAAGGATTCTTTAAAAGTCCAGTCTACATTGTTTGAGCTAAGCAAGACTTCAGGGGTTCACTAGGAAGCAGCTGTCTAGGGGGACCTCCAGCCTCAGAGATCATGTCAGGCTCTTAGCTGAAGGAAAGGGAGTTAAAGTAGCAGTTTCTGAGTTCCCCTCGGCCTCTTTTCTTTTCCTGGAATCTTGGGTCTCTTCCTTTCTGCCCTTTTTCTGTGTGGGCTGCTTCTTGCTTCACCAGAGTCTGATTCCTCTCTTTTGCAATTTCTCTCTCTTACAACTCCTACAATCTGCATTCAATGCCCTCATAACCTCAACCTACTTATTTTTTTAAAGTTTAAAAGATAATACTGGGTGAATAGCATTCTTGGTTATAGGACTTTCAGAACTGGATGATTTTATTAGTCAGAATAGTTAAGTCTTTTACATTTGATCATAGTACAATATTGTTGTTACTGTAGACAATGCTCTCCTGGTTCTGTTCACTTCACTCAGCATCAGTTGATGTAGGTCTTTCCAGCTCTTTCTGAATTCATCCTGTTCATTTCTTATAGAATAATAGTATTCCATCAACATCACAATTTGTTCAGCCATTCCCCAATTGATGGATGTCCTTTCAATTTCCAATTCTTTGCCATGACAAAAAGTGGCTGGTATTAAAAAAAAAGGGTCCTTACCCCCCCCTTTTTTTTTATCCCTTTAGTATCCAGTAATAGTGGTATTACTATCAAAGAGTATGCACGCTTTAGTACCTTCTTATATCTGTTAACCATATCTATTTTTACTATTGTTTAAGATCATTAGTCAATCAATTAATCAATCAAAGTAGCATTTGTTAAGTGCCAACCATGTCCCAGGCACTGTGTTAATGTAATGATAAGCATTTCTGTGATGTATGAGTAGTCTATGACATATAATAAATTTTTAAAAATTGAAAAAAAAATACTAGAGTAATTCCATATCCAAATGGATAATGGGTGGATCACATTGTGAACTTTAAAACTACTCCACCCTACTCAGACAGTACTTTAGGGGAAGATAAAGTTGTGATCTCCTGATTGTAACAATGGAGATAGTTGATCAGGAATGTCTTGGGAACTTTACATTGCTCCACCCTACTTAGTCTAACAAGATCACAAATGTCTTCACCCATATTTAAGGATTAAGTATCTAGGAGGATGGTCTTTGATAGACATGTGCTGTAACATCTGACAGACTCCCTGGGCTATCAAGCTAAGCTACCATTGGTACAGATGAGACACAGGAAAGTGATGTAAAGCCATCTATATAGGGCATGTCACTTCCTCTCTTCACTCTCTTCCCCCAGAGAGGTGGATCTGGCTTATCACTTCCTGTGAGCAATCTGGGTGTCAATCCTGGAACTCAGCCTGGAGGAGCTCCCTCAGACAGCTTCCTTGAGACAGTCAGGTGGTGAGTGATAAGACTGACTTCCCTTTCCTTTGACTCTCAAGGGAGGCCCTTGGCCAAGGCCTTTAACTCCTGGCTGGCTCAGCCTGACCCGGAGCAGTTTAAATTAACCCTCACTCTCTCCCTCTCCCTCTCCCTCTCCCTCTCCCTCTCCCTCTCCCTCTCCCTCTCCCTCTCCCTCTCTCTCTCTCTCTCTCTCTCTCTCTCTCTCTCTCTCTCTCTCTCTCTCTCTCTTCCCCTTAATTCCTTCTCTCTATATTAATTAAAATCACCATAATTTCCAGCTGACTTGGGCATTTTATTATTTGAGATTTTCCCTGGTGACCAATTAATTTAGATTTTAAGTCACAACTATAAAAGTATCCTTTACAATATGCAAGGACAAGAGATAGTAGGTAGATATCCACAGTACTTTTCACTCATCTTCATGATACCTAACAATGGTCTCAGTACATTGAATGGAACACCTGTGTTGAACTTTTGGATCAGAGCTGCACAATATTAGTTAGGCATAGATGACTGGTAATTTGTATCATTATAAGGAATGTCTAGGACAGCTAAGTGGGTAGAATGCTGGGTCTAGAGTCAGGGAGAGTCATCTGAGTTCAAATTTGCCCTCAGGTGCTTATTAGCTGTGTGACACTGGGCAAGTCACATAAGCCTTTTTACCATAGTTTCCTCATCTGTTAAATGACCTGGAGAAGGAAATGTCAAACACTCCAGGGTCTTTGCTAAGAAAGCCTCAAATTGGGTCATGAAACAACTTAATCACCACTATTAGGAATGTCCAAGGCAATTGAATCATTCATTTTAATATTACTGAAGATTAACATATTGCTGGGGTTTTTTTTTTCTGATCCATTCTGCCACCCTCTTTGATTTTATGAATGAATTTATAACATGCATTTTTTGCAGTTGAGATTTTTAGTTGTTTTTTTTCCAAAGTAGCCATGCTGATTCTTTTTCTTCTTGCCCCATAAAGGAGCCAGAATGAGGGGAAAGAAAGGGGAATAAAGAAACTAGTACCAAAATATTCTCAAACTATTGGGTCTCATGGCCATTTATGGTCTTAAATTATTGAGGACTGCCCAGAGAGCTTTCTGTTTATAAAGGTTTCATCTATTGATATTTATTGTCTTAGTAATAGAAGAAATAGTTTTAACCTTTTAACCTCTTGAAAGTGTATAAATGGAGATTTTGATCCTTTGGATTTCATCCCCCAGAAATCCCTTAGTATTTCCCAAAATTCCATTTTCCTGCATCCCCACATTTTGCATAATTGTATTTAAGTGGCTGTAATGCCTCCCTCTTCCTCTTTTGGACCTGTGATTGGGCTGAAGTCAGGCAGTTCTTTTGTTTTAGTTATTATTAATAAAACTCTATAAAATATAATATTTAATTATGGATTCTTAATTTAAAAACCCACATTTTGGCTTACCATGAAGCAATTATGAATTCTCAAAAATTTTTGAGCAGATAGCCTTACAGTAAAGATAGTAAGTTTGCCCCATCACTGCCCACCATGCAGATCCGTGGCAGGGTATGCTGGTGCTCCTGCCCGATCCTGCCACCTGCCCCTGCCTGCTGTTTCTCCTGTCCATCGGCTTGTTCAGCATTCCTCACCACTCTCCACGCAGCTTGAAGCCTCCTCTTGCCGAGACCAGACCTGCCACAAGAGCCTGACAATCCAAGCCATTTTTTTCCACAGAGGGTGATGTATAAAAATCTTTCCACCCCAATCCCTTCCCACACTCCACGTGTTTCTAGCCTGCCATAGCCATTTTTCAGTGGAAAAAAGAACCGCACACCTTCTATTTTCAAGCAATTTTTTTAAAGCTGATCCTGGACTCCTACTTTAGAAGGCCGTTACTAAAGATTTTTCACAGGGAGGGCAGTTAGTTCCAAATCAGTAAATTTAAAGTCAGTTTGGGAAATAAGCCTGATTTTTCCCCCTTTCTTTTTCTTGATCCAAAACAGTAAGGAGATAAACTTTTTCTCCCATATACAAAAACGCTATTGTTTTCCCTCAAAGTTTTGCTTCTTTATGTTTATTCTTTAAGCAAATCCCATTCAGTCTTTCAGGAAAAATGCTATTGCAAAGCATGCTTGAAACTCTGAAACAACCGTTTCAGTTGGTAGAGCAAAAAAGTGCAGTTTGAATCTGCTTAATTCTTATCCTGAGACTTTTTATTTTCATTGGAAATTTCCCACTTTATTCCATTCTCCTCAAGAATATGCCACAAGCTAGGTTGCTTAAACTACAAACCAAACTGAAATGTTTTGACAAACTTCTAAGTCCTAACTGCTCTCAACATGCAGAGTGGAGATTCTGCCCCGTGCTTCTATGAGGAAATTCAGACCTCTGACAAAAGAAATCTGAATGGATAATAAATATGAGGGGAGGGGAAGAAAACTTTAATAGAGATCTGGAAGTTTACTGCTAACTATTTTGAGTTTATTCTCCTCCTATAATATAGAACAAGCCTATTGGCATTGCTAAAAAAGGATTTTACCTGTGCCATCTCATTTGTTTATATTATTGTACTTACTGATTTTAATTTTTTTAAGTTTATCTGTATTAATCTACTCAATACATTTCTGTAATACTGAGTCATTTTAAGCTACTATATTTTGCCTATATTGATCTTTAATTTGTACTGTTACCTTTGCTGAAGAACAAAAATATCATTGTATAAGCCCATGAACACCTTGCCTAAAACCCTTGTCACTAGATCCATTGAAGGTCACATGTTGCCTTTGTTAATTGTCACATAGATGATGGTGGATGTATTTCAACAAAACTGGTTAAAGTGTGTGCAACCTTTAGAGAATTTAATAAGCTAAGAATTTAACTGTAACTTTAAGGGTCTTCAGAAATAATTTTACATAACTAGCAGTTTCTGAATGGATGATATTTCGTATTTATAGTATAAAGAATGTTGTATTAAAGGTAGAGAAACAAAGAAATGTTCCTACCAAGGTGTTTCTATGTAGCAGGATGCAAAAAAAAAAAAAGCTCCTGCAAAATCCTTCATTTTAATTTATTTCCACCAGAACAATATAGATTTCTTGATGATTTCCTAGACCCAAATAACTTACTTTGTTTAAAATTATATTTTCCAAGATTGAAAGAATTGCTATATCTATAAAAATTGTGACAAATATCCATCAGTTAGTGGGGGTTTTTTATGTCATACAGCAACTTATCTGAAATATGATAGTGGGTATGTTTGCTATTGTAATTAACTGGGCTATTGTGAATTTTGAGGATTTAGGCACTTCTTTGAATGTGCATTTTCTACTGTGTCACTGTTTTATTATGAAAGTCATTTGTACTCACACATGGCTAACACAGTGTGTCACTGATTTTATGCTATATATTTTTTATTTAAAAAAATTTTTAAACTGAATTTTATTGAATGTGCAATATAGTATCTGAATTTTATTTTTTCTCTTCTTTTTGTATTTGAATCACAAGCCAACAGTATTGAGATTTATGTTTAATTTTTTTTTCATTTTGCAGTAATATAAGTTTTAAATACATTTGTTCTAATATTAATGCATGCCCAAAACGCTTTAGACTATAAAAATAATGCCCTTGATTGTTTAAAAAAAATGTATGGGACTTTGCTTAATGACTCTGTCTGATTCCAGGACAAGAGAATACAAAAAGCTAAACTGCATAGTGCCAATCGAGCACAAGGTGAAAGAAACCAACTAATCCCGATGGCATTGATGAAAATTTTGAGCCAAGACAAGAGAACTTGAACTTGCTTGAGGTTTGAGGTTGTGACTGTTTAACATGTGTTAAAGGCAGGTCTTCTTTGTCCCACATTCTACCAAATATCTCAAATTTGGCTCCTACCTGGCTCCTATAATATAGTCCCTTTTCTGTCTTTCATGGTGTGGCAAACTTTCTATAGTCCAGGCTACTGACTGGATAAATGTGTAATTGCTTAAATCATTGTAATTGGGCCCTGATTCAAGGACCTGTTTTAGATTTGTTTTTCCTTTACTTAGATTTTTTAGACATAGGACTTTTTACATTTTGTATTATATCCACAAGTTACCTTTCTCTATTACTTGGATTTTTCCACGTTTTTGATTTTCTTTTGCAAATTGACTCATATACCTCATAACATAGCCATGCATCACTGAGTGAGCCCTATGTTTGTCATTATTCACCTCAGCAGGGCCAAGTTATTGTTGTGAACTTTGATTTAAATTTGAGCAATTTTAGGATAAGAAACTTGCTACCTCCCAGAATCCAGAATGCCCCACAAAGATAGATGTCTGCAGAGACCACATGCTGCACCAAAAGATCCAAAATGAACTTTGGGATGTAAATTGAACTATGGGGGGTTGAAATGCCTTTGTTTTGAATGTATACTCTTATGCCACAGGGGACTGCCCCCAAATTGGCTTTTTGTCAACCAAGTAATCATTGGGTTTTGTTCTTTTTTCCTTTTATTCACAAATTATTGCAATTTTTTGCTCCAACCTTTAATTATGAACTTGTGAGTATCTACCCACCTCAGGAGTGTTTCTTATAGCCAACATATGGTAGGATTTTGGATTCTAATCCACTCTCCTATTCGTCTACGTTTTATTGGTGAGTTCATCCCATTCACGTTCAAAGTTATAATTGTCACTTGTGTATTCCCTAGCATTTTGATATCCTCTCCTAGTTCTGTCTTTTCTTCTTTTGCTATATCCTTTTAAACCAGTGGTTAAATTTTAATTAATCCCCCTAATCCCCTACCTTAATATGCTTCCCTTTCTGGTCTCTCCCTTTTTGTTCACTTCTTGTTTTTTTAGGGTCTGTTAAATTCCATCCCTCCCTTATTGAACTCCCTACACCCTCCCCCCTTATTTTTCCCTTCTCACTTATCCTGTAGGATAAGATAACATTCAAGACCCCAATGGATCTGGATGCTCTTCCCTCTCAGAACTGATTTCACCGAGAGTAAGTTTTATTAGCACTCTCTTCCTCTCCTTCTTATAAGAGTATTCTTCCCCTCCCCTTCCAATGTGTATCTTTGTGTGATAAAGATTATCCTATTTCTTTTATTTCTTCAAGTATCTTAGTGCCATCTTCAATTCCCCCTTCCCTTTTTCTTTTTTTACAGTATCATCTTATAGCCTTAATGCCCCATCTCTTCCTGTGATTCTTCTAATTACTATAATAATGAATATAATTTTTGAGTTACAAATAACATTTTACCCATATATTAATATATATAATTTGATTTAATTGTAGCCCTTAAAGAAGACAGTTTGAATATAAAAACATTTTCACCCTTTTCCCTCTCTTTCTTATTTACCTTTTCATGTTTCTCTTGATCTTTGTGTTTGGATATCAAACTTTCCACTTAGTTCTGGTCTTTTCTTTACAAATACTTGGAAACCTTCTATTTTGTTGAATGTCCATACTTTCCCCTGGAAGTATATAGTCAGTCTTGATGGATAGGTGATCCTTGGTTGAAGAACCAGTTCTCTTGCCTTTCTGAATATCATGTTCCAGGCCTTGCAGTCCTTTAGTGTGGAAGCTGCCAGGTCTTGTGTGATCCTGATTGGTGCTCCTTGGTATCTGAATTGTCTCTTTTTGGCTTCTTGCAGAATTTTCTCCTTAGCCTGAAAGCTCTGGAATTTGGCAATTACATTCCTGGGAGTTGTCTTTTGAGGATTTAGTGTAGAGGGTGTTCTAGAAACTCTTTCAATGTCTATTTTGCCCCCTGATTCAAGAAAATCAGGGCAGTTTTCTTGGATGATTTCTTGTAGTATGATGTCAAGATTTCTGTTTATTTCTCACTTTTCAGGTAGACCAATGATTCTCAAATTGTCTCGACAGATCAGAAAAACAGATCATGACATCTTGTCAGTGAGATATTTTATGTTTTCTTCTATTTTGTCAGTCTTTTGACTTTGCTTTATTAATTCTTGCTGTTTTGCAAGATCATTTGTTTCCAGTTGCCCAATTCTGGTCCTTAAGGCCTGGTTTTTCTGTTATAATCTTTTTAATTTCCTTTTCGGTTTGGTCTATCTTGCTTTTCGTGGCTTCCAGCTGTTTCTCCAATTGTGAGTTCTTGTCCTTTAAATTGTTATTTTCTCTTTGAACTACTTCCCACTTTTCTTGCCAGAAGGCTTCCATCTTTTTGATAAGCTCCAATTTAAAATCTTCAAGAGCTTGTGGAAATTTTCCATTTTTTTGGAAGTTTTTGGCTTTGTTTGAATTTCCTCCTCTATTTCCTCTGTAGCCTGGGTTTTTCCTCCATAAAAATTTTCAAGGATCAATGCCTTCATTTTGTTTTATAATATAGCTTTTGAGACATTCTTCACACCGTGGCACATATATGCTAGTCATAATATCCTTTTAGGCTTAAGTTATATTTTTTAAAATAGTAAATCTTCCCTCTACTTCCTCCTTATTTCTTTTCTGAGGTACTTCTTTGACTTTTTTTTTATTCTTTTCACTTTATTTTTAGCAGGTAAGTCCTAGCCATTTTCCCTTGTCCTCTCTGCCCAGGCCCCAAAAGGTCATGGCTTGATGAAGGGCACTAGAGGACTCTGCCCAGGTGGCCTGAAAGCACAGAGAGACACAGATATACAGAAGTCTCCGCTGACCATTTCTGGGCTCTGTCTCATTCCTCAGTCACTCAACAAAGGTGCAAAGGGAGGGTTGACTGGAAGGGGGCCTGTCAGTCCTCAGCCACAGGCCCAACATACTGGCAAACAGCATCAAAGTCTAAGCGAAGGACAGTGCCCTCCCCCTCCTGCAGCAGCTGCACAAGAGCTTGGCTCCTCTCCTTGTCCCGGGCCAGAATGCAGCCTACCTAGCCCCTCTGGGGCCCCAACACCACCATGAAGTCAGCCTTCTCCTCCTTGGGGATGAGGGTCTCCAACATGTCCTCCAGGAGGCCTTCCAGGAGGCGGCCTTCATCAGTTTGGCACACACAAGTGTCTGGGCTCAGGACATTCTCGATGATCACCTTGGTGTTGTAGTAGCGGCCCTTATGATGCTGTTTGTCCACAAAGCGCACGCAGAGGTCCCTGCACAGCCAGTGAGGGGTAGTTGAGGGCTGCTTCCTCTTCAGTCCCTTCTTCTTGGCCCCTTGGCCGGCCCCTCCAGCCTGGGGGTCCCTGGACAGCCTGCCAGAGCCTTTTGCCTACTTCTCATACTCCTGACAGCTGACGGATCTGAGCACATACTCGCTCAGCGTGGCCACCTGGCCAGAGGCAACCAGCTTCATCACAGCCCTGGCGTTGTCCGGATCCAGCCCCTCTACCTTCCCATACAGGTCCCAGTGGGGGCCTGCCAGGACCCAGCATGGCCCTCCCTGGGACCAGGTCCTCGGGCTCCTCCGAGGCCCTCTTGTTCTCAGGCGGGGTGGGCACCGGGGAGGGGGCCAGGCTGGCCCCAAGGTTGAGCCCCTTGGGCTGCAGGGGGTTCTCCCACGGCTTCACCACCTATTTGAAGATGCGCCCAATGCTCTCACCCGGCTTCCACCCCATTCCCTGCAGCATGACCAGGCCGTAGGCCTCCACGGGCACTGCCTTGTAGTCAGCCCCCACAGACGGAGCAGCCGCGGCCTTGGTCTCAGCCCCAGCCAGGGCCAGCAGCGGGATGGCCAGGGAGGGGTCGGCGGCCTCGGCTCCATCCGACGGCTGTTGTAGGGCCCGTTGGGACTCCTCGATCAGATCTTACACAGCCTGGCACAGGACAGCATCCTCAGGGGCTGTTCTGCGCCCGCGACCCCTCGGCAGCAGGGGGATCACCAGCAGAGGGGATCACTTGAGCACACTGACTTTGTTTTTCATTCTTTAAATATGATGAGATTCTAGTCTGTCCTTTTTATACAAACTTGATTTTCAGTTAGTTATTTAAATAGCCTCAAAATTATTTATCTTTTTGGTTTCCCATTACTATTCATTTGAATTTTTAAAGATTGCAACCATGTCTGGTTTTCTTAAGTGGAGTGCTTAGAAACCATATGTTTAAAGGTCTATTTTTTCTCTTTCCTCTACAGTTCTCTTATAAAATAATGCTTAGCTTTGCAGGCTGTTATTCTTGATTGCAACTCTTTTATTTTTTCCTTATGGTACATTTTATTCCATTTTTCCTTCCTTTTCCATAATTTTGTGTTATCCTTACTGTGACCTGTCTATTCCAGCCGGTTTTTGGTATTTTTTCTTTGACTTAGAATATCTAGGGTTTGGCTATCACATTTTTGGTTATGTTAAATTTAGAGTTTCTTTCGTAAGTTGGCTGACCTTGAGATTCCATCTTTGCACAGTGCCTTCTGGTGTTGCTAATTCTACAGGGTTATTCTTTGATCAATTCATGAAATATGGTATGCAAGTTTTTTGTTTCATTCATAGTTTTCCCTCAACTAACTTTTCCAGCTTCATTATATACAAATCCCCTTCCCACTCCCTATAGTCTTGCTAAACTGGACTTCTTGCTACTCTTCAGAGACAAGACCCACAACCCATTTCCATGCTTCTGTATTAGCTATCTCCCATGCTTAGAATGTATCCTCTCGTAAGGGGAGAGTGCTGCCTCTAAGAATCCCTTTTAACACTCAGCTCATGCTGTGCCTTATACATGAAACTGATCCTGTCCCTCTCACCCCCTGCTGTCAGTGCTCTCCCTCCTCAAACTACCTTACATTTTAAAACCATATTTCTATATACTTCAACTTGTGCATTTTGTTTTTCATAATAGAATATAAGCTACTCAAGGGCAGGGGCTCTTTCATTTTTGTCTTTATATTCCCAGTGGAGTCTTCCTGATTTCAAGTCTAACACACTATAGCACACTATCTTTTATACCAGAGGAATTAAACTTACAGCTAGCAAAATTTCTTAGTTCTGCACAATCCAGATTACTCTTTGGACTTTGGGAAATGTTTAACAAAATAAACAAAAATATGATAAAACCTAATGTTAGTTTGTGGGTTTCTAAGTCAATATGCTTCCCAGAGGGATCCTTTTCTATTTTAGTTATTTTCCACTGCTTTGTATACTTCTTTTTTCGCCAGATAGATAATATTGGGTGTTTACTGTTGGTTGATTCCTATGTTATCTTAATTCAAGCATATCCAATTTTTTTTGTTATAATTTAGGCAGCATGGATTAAGTAGGGAAAAGACAAGAGCACTATATATCTAAGAGCTCATTTAACCTCATTGTACTTCCTCTTCCTTATATGTTTTTAAAATGACAGAATTGGTCCAAATCTCTTAGGTTCCTTCTGCCTTTAACATTCCACATCTGATTTCTGCTTCTTCAGATTTTGTCATGCTCTAAAGCCTTAAGACTTAGGATACACATTTAGTCAATGTTTAATTCTAGCAACATTTACAATTATTCTTATATAACAGAGATTAGCTCAGTGAGGATCTTGCACTATCTCAGTACTGGATACTTTATAAGCTATGTTTTGTACAACTGACACACACTAAAAAGTTTCCCAAAATCAGAATGTTGGCTGTAAAACAGTTCAAATTTCACCTACCTCTTTCATTTGGGTTATCATCCCGAGAACAATCACTTCTCCAATTTTGGCTGTGCTGCCCAATAAGGTTTCTATTGTTTTAAGCTGAAAGAAAAAAAATTTCTCAGATTTAGAAGTGTACACATTCCAGAAATTTATTTCTAAAAGCTAAACATTTCATGAAATATTGATAAATATTTAAATTTTGTAATAAACTATTTTTTAAAAATCTTAGATCTACACTAAGATTTTGGGTACAATGCATAATTCATGTGTTTTTGTGTTGTTTTTTAAAGCAGGATCTCTCATCTCTAGGCCTGTCTCTCAATCCACTGAGCTACCCAGCTACCCCCAATTCATGTGTGTTTTAAAAATTTTTATGCACATGCCAATGCTCTTAAAGAATTTTTTTTAAATCCTTACCTTCCACCTTAAGAGTCAATATTGTGTACTAGTTCCAAGGCAGAAAAGTGGTAAGGTGTAGGCAATGGGGGTTAAGTGACTTGCCCAGGGTCACATAGCTAGGAAGTATCTGAGGTCAGACTTGAACCTAGGACCTCCCATCTCTAGGTCTGGCTCTCAATCCACTGAGCTACCCAGCTGACACCTCTCAAAGAATTTTTAATCGTAGATTCTCAAAGGCTACTCAAGCTCTATTATATCTTACCATACTAGAAAGGCTTCAATTATGATTTTAGCAATAGAATGTGTTTGATTTTTGAGAACCAGTATCCCTGGTATAGAGAATTTCATCACCAGGCTGGTTACTGGTAACAAATTCTTTGGTTACAAAATGGTGCTGAATATTGGGCTTCTATAATATCTGCAGTAGAACATAAGAGAGTGCTAAGAATTGTAGAGACCATCTATAGACATTATTTAGCTAAATGTGAAATCTTTGTTCAGTGACCAGTGAGATGCTACTGAAAAAATTTTAATTGAATCAATATTGACATTCATGATACAAATGAAATCTGAAGACAAAAATAAGTTGCAGCTTATTGGAAGGACAGGTTTTCATGGGAAGGCAAATTAAAAAACTGAGGAAGTTAGTTTTATTTTGTGCCCAAAGGCAATGGGAAAAATAAGTTCTTAGGACTTTTGGCCTTGCACTACCTAGCTTATGATGTGAATTTGCAAAATGATCACCATGCAGATGCTTTACAATACCTGCTGTACAGTAGATGAAGAGGTAAATTCTATGAAGAATTTGATAAATTCCTCCAAATTAAATCAACATATACTTTGATACTCAGTAAATTTTATGCAAAGGTAGGAATAAGTAAATATGGCTAAAAATGTTGGAACCAAAGACTTTTGGATCACATACTAGCCTCATGCCTAGGCATTTGTAATGTTTTAAGACTCAGAAGGTGCCATACCAAGTGATATCACAATAAATAAAAATGGTAATATTTTAACAGGAATTGACTTGTTACTGATATCAAAAATTAGGAAGTAGATTGAAAAAAGGACATCAACAATGGCTAAAATAATTTCATATCTGTCATTAAATTCATGCAAAGTATAAGTCAATTGCCATAATGAGAAAGTCAAAAGAGCCTAAAAACCACCTTACTCATTTGCCAAGAAAAAAGAGATGATAGGCAAATATGTTGGCTTAGAGCAGAAACTGATTTGTAAAATCTTATGAAAAGGGAAAATAGAAGACATGTAGTAACACCTATTGGAACTTAAAATTGTAATAAGTCTTTTCAAACACTTTGTATGAGATAGTTCTTGAAATGTTGGCTATATAGCAAAAAGACATGAAAACAAAATTAAAGATATGAACTTTGGCAAAGAGTAGGTAAAATTATCTCGAATAGAGTTAGAAAACCCTAGAAAGTCAGCAAAAAAAAAAATGAAGAATAGCTACAAAAAGGTTACACAATGCAAAACAGATTCATAAAATCATTAATACTATATAGTACAGCAAGGTAGTATACAATAAAGCCAAAGATCCTGGCTTTTGGAACAAGAATTCAGTGTTCAACAAAAACAGCTGGGAAAATTGGAAAACAGCAAGGGAGAGATTAGGTCTAGATCAACATCTCACACCCTTTACCAAGAAAAATTCAGAATGGGTAAATGACTTAAATATAAAGAAGGAAATTATAAGTAAATTAGGTGAACATAGAATAGTATACCTGTCAGATCTACAAGAAAGGAAAGTATTTAAGACCAAGCAAGAAAGAGAATATTACATTAAATTAAAAGTTTCTATGCAAACAAAACCAATGCAAACAAAATTAGAAGGGAAGCAATAAATTGGGGAAAAATCTTTATAACAAAAACCTCTGACAAAGGTATAATTGCTCAAATTTATAAGGAACTAAATCAACTGTACAAAAAAAAAATCAAGCCATCCCCCAACTGATAAATGGACAAGGGACATGAATAGGCAGTTTTCAGATAAAGAAATAAAAACCAACAATAAGCACATGAATAAGTATCCTAAAATATAATTAGAGAAATCCAAATCAAAAGAACTCTGAGGTACCATCTCATACCAATAGATTGGCTAATATGACGGTGAAGGAAAGTAATAAATGTTGGAGGGGATATGGCAAAATTGGGACATTAATGCATTGCTGGTGAAGTTGTGAATTGATCCAACCATTCTGGAAGGCAATTTGGAAGTATGCCCAAAGGGCTTTAAATGACTGCCTGCCCTTTGACCCAGCCATACCACTGCTGGGTTTGTACCCCAAAGAAATTATAAGGAAAAATATATTTACAAAAATATTCATAGTCTCACTCTTTGTGGTTGCAAAAAATTGGAAAATGAGGAGATGTCCTTTGATTGGTGAATGGCTGAACAAACTGTGGTAATTGTTGGTGATGGAATACTATTGTGCACAAAGGAATAATAAAGTGGAGGAATTCCATGGAAACTGGAACAACCTCCAGGAATTGATGCAGAATGAAAGGAGTTGTACACAGAGACTAATATATTGTGGCATAATCCAATGTATTGGGCTTCTCTACTAACAGAAATGCAATGATCCAGGACAATTCTGAGGGACTTCTGAGAAAAAAAGACTATCCACATCCAAAGAAATATGGGAGTAGAAACACTGTGATAAGAGGAATGATCCTGAGACTTTGAGGGACAGAGCCTAGAGCACATGCCGAGGTTTACATTCACAGCGGGGGATGGTGAAGGAGGTTTGGAATCTTGAGGGAAGAGGAGATTCCAGGGGAAGACAGTTGATCTCTCTCTCTCTTGAGAAAGCCAAGGGTGACAGGCTTATCAGAGATTTCTCTCCTGAGCCACATAAAATCCCTCATTGATCCTAATCACCATTTCCCCGCAAAAGCACCAAGAGTTGTGACAAAAACCTGAGAAGAACAGCATCAGAAGATTTCACACAGCTCCTGTGATACCCTGAGTCTAGACATTGGCTCTGCTGTGCTAAGACCAGGAGTCACCAAATCCTGAGCCTCGCAGAGACCAGGCTGATAAGCCTGGTTCTCTCAACTGTGGAGGGAGGGAGAAAGATAGACAGATAGGGACTTTCCTTACCCTCTTTCCTATAAACTCCAACCTGCAGACATCTTGTTTATCTTAACCCTAACCATCATTTGTTAGAATAAAGTGTGAGTTATCTTAAATTGACTTCCTTGTCATATTGAAGGGGGAGAGAGCAGACTTCTCTCTCTTTCCCCAATGGAAAAGGTTCACCCATTAATCAGTTATTAGAGGGGAGTAAAGGCAGGGGTTAGTGGAGACATATTTGAAAAAGACTGAAGGAAGGATTCCATCTCACCCTCCTACTTTCTGGGATTATCTACTATTTCTCCATTATACCCAAACCAATCCTCTAATACAACACTGAAGACATTTCCTTGATCACAGGGTTCAATATGGATATGATTGAGGATATAGACTCTAAATGATCACTCTATTCTAAATATTAATAATATGGAAATAGGTCTTGATCAATGATACTTGTAAAATTCAGTTGAATTGTGCCTTGGATATGGGAGGTGGGAGGGAGGAGGGAAGAGAAAGAATATGAATCATGTAACCATGGAAAAATATTCTAAATTAAAGGAAAAAATACTACACAGTACTAATATCAAGAACAATGAAAAGAAAAATTACATTCAAAATAACTATGAAATGAATAAAATACTGGCATTTATCTACCAAGTCACGCACAAGACTAATTTAAATAAACTACAAAATACTATTGACAAAAATAGAGACAAATAACTAGGAAATACATATGATTTGGGGCATCTTTCTGAACTATAGCTATTAATATTTTGGATTTCTTTCTCTAAAAAACTGAGTTAATTTCTTTTGACCTTAAAGATCTTGCATATGAGACTCATATCAATTAAATACTGCAAAGATTTCCTACTCAAGTTATGTGTTTTCCTTTTAATTTTAGTTGCTTTTTGTTTGGTCAAAGCCTTTTATAATCAAAAACTGTCCATTTTATCTTCTGTCACCTTCTCTATTGTCTTTTTTTGTTCATTAATTCTTTCCCTTATCTGAAAGGTATTTTTCCCTCTTTTTTTTCTGTTATTCTTTATAGGCTCTTTCTGACAAGAGCTGATAAAGAAATTATAAAGCAGCTTGGTAGAAAATGTTTTTAGATCAACCTTTCATACCATATGCTACAAAAATCAGATACATGATACAATCAGATACAGATACATGACTTGAATTGCAAGGTTTTCCCAAAATAAATTTGAAGATAATGATATTAGTGTGAATTTTAGATTTACTTCACCCTGCTTATTAGTCTTTTGAATTCTAGCAACCAGGAATGTATACATTCCCACTTAAGGATTAACCATGAGGAGGATGGCCTTTGACCGACACATGCTAGCAAGTGACAAAGACCCCCTGGGCTGTCATAAGTCAAGCTTAAGCTACCATTGGTACATGTGAGATGCAGGAAGTGATGTAAAGAACAGCCTATTTATTTTTTCACTTTCTTTCTATGGCCTCTCTCTCTCAGAGATGTTGGGCTCGCTTGGTGAGGTTGGGCTCTTACAGTTCAGTGTTGGGAGCTCGTGGCGACATTCTTGGCATGCTTGCGGGTTTTTGTTCTGTAGTGTGGTTTAGGTGAGGCATCTTCCCTGAGCGAGTCTGGTGTAACAGTTAAAATTCAACTGTTTTGATTAAAATTTAGGGAAACTGAGACAGGTAGAAATTAGTTTCTCTCTGCAAGGAATATTATATTTTTAGAGTTTTATTTAAGATAAGGAATTTAAGAATATAATTTAAGAATATACAAGTAAGAGAAGCACGTGCTAGGTGGGCCGAGAGGCCCATTCAATTTTCACTCACATCATGAGATGCGTCTGCTCTGAAGCGGAGGTAGGAAAGAGGACCAATAGCCTTTACAGCCAGGTTAAATAGAAATTCTTGACCTCGCCCAGGTGGAAATCTCAGTGAGATTAGAGGGCATTCTGGGAGCTAGCAAGGACTCCTGGGGTTTGGAGTCCAGAGTTCAAGTCTCCATTTTTACACTGGTGAGTGGTTAGGCTGATTCCTCCTTTCCTCTACCTCCTCCTAAAGCACTATCCTCCTAGGAGGCCCCTCATCTCAGAAGAGACCTCATGGCTGGAAGCTGAGCTAGATATAATCTTCTGAGGAGGCCTCATGGCTGAGGCCTCTAAACTTCCCTTGACTTAGGCTAGGTCAGAGAAATCTTATACCCTTTCCTCTTGCTCTTCTTCTTAATTTCCTCCTACTATTGTAATTAAACCACCATAAACATCCTAAATTGAGTATTTTATTGGGATTGAATTTAATCCCTGGTGACCACTAAAATAATATATTCAGTCAACAACCCTAATTTTACCCTTAACATTAGGTACTTTTTACAACTATAACTATAGAGAAAAAACTATAAAAGACAAACTAGCCAATTTTGATTATTTAATATTAAAAATCTTTTGAAATAAAAGAAATTATTTAAAACATTAAAATGGCAAAAAAAAAAGCCGAATAGCCTACATATGTGTGTGTGTGTAATGCACAGAAATAATTATAATGAAGAACCATTCTCAAGAGACAAGTGGTAAAAAGATGTGAACAGTTTTCAAAAGATTTACAAACAATAAATGCTCACCTTATCAAGGATGCCTTATATGCATGTGTAAATTCTCATAAAAAGTTTATATAGATAGGAAAGTAGGCTTATAGTTAGGTAATTATTGATGTTCTCATGGTTGCCCTTTTGGTACTAATAATGTCTGACATTTTTCTATGCCTTTGCCACCCTCCTTCCTTGAAAATAATTTTCAAAATCCTCAAAATTATTTTGCTTCCTCTTCTATGTAAACCTGGTCTTGTTCAGTTGCATTACCCATCTTTGTTCTCTTTGGTAGTATTTCCACTTCCTCTGTAAGCACATTTGGCATTATAATGTTAGAGTCTAAATGTGCCTCTTCCATTCTTGATAAAGAAAAGATTTTGTTACAAAAATTTTTGCTTATGTTTTCCATCTTTTGTCTGTTGATTACATTTCCTTTAAAAAACAAAAACCATGGTGCCTCTTGGAATCACAGTTATTTCCCATTGTTCATTGAGGCTGATCTCTCACTTGTGACGGAAAACAAAAACACAAAAATATTTGGTACAGAAACCTGGTCTGACAATATATACAATAGTATGTCCTAATAATCTCTGGTACAACATTTTGATCTTCTTCCTCTGCAGAGAAATACTTTTCAATTAAGCTTGAAGAAGCCTTATATACCACTTCATTTTCATGGGACTAGAGTGCTTCAATTCTGTCTAATCCTCCACATTCTTCAATTCAAATACACAGTTTTTCAGTTTCGTTTAATTTTTCAATAGCCAGAAAAATATTTGAAATTGCATCCAAAATAACCAGGACAATTTTGCTGTCTTTTGCAGATAAGAGGTTGATTAAGGGTTCTACAATTCCATTTTGAACAAGATAAACAATCTGTTCAATTGTTCCACCACTGGTGTAGTTTGTGACAGCCCATACAGCTTCTTTCTGACTTAATTTGACAGAATTCCAACCAAGTAGGGAACTAATCCATAATTCACAACTTGCTGTATTTGGTCCCAACGGCCAGCTGTGATGTTTGACATGGTCCATGCAGCCTCCTTTTGGATATTGGTTTTGGGGTGAGTCAGCAGGCTAGGAAAGACAGCAAAAGCTCCTGAATCTATTACAATCTGAGTTTGTTCATCTGTCCCAGTGACAATGTTTCCTATAGCCCATAGGGAAGGAGTCACAATTGGCAATTCACCAGATCCTAGAAGTTTCACTAACTGTGGGACAACTCCAGTTTTCACAACCACTTCAATTCTGTCATTTGAGCCATCTGTAAGGTAGGAAATAGCCCAACAGGTATCTGCCAGTACATCCTAATAATCTCTTAATCTCTCTGTCATGCAGTAGAAGCTATGTTTCAATGTTTCTTCTCCAGGTCCTCTGGTTTATCAATTATTCAGAATTCAATTTTATTCAGTTTACCTTTTAATAATTTGTGCATTTAAATTGTTGCAGTCATACATACTATGCTCTTGATTTTGTTAATTTTTCTTTTTCACTGGTTCATAGAAAACTTTCCCATATCTTTCAGGATTCCTCATACTCATTTATTCTTAACACCCAATATACCATAGCTTTTTTTTTTTTTAAACCCTTACCTTCCGTCTTGGAGTCAATACTGTATATTGGCTCCAAGGCAGAAGAATGGTAAGGGGGGTTAAGTGACTTGCCCAGGGTCACACAGCTGGGAAGTGTCTGAGGCCAGATTTGAACCTAGGACCTCCCATCTCTAGGCCTGACTCTCAATCCACTGAGCTACCCAGCTGCCCCCTATACCATAGCTTTTTTTAAAAAAATCACTCACTGATAAGCACTCTCTGTTTTTTCAATTTCTTAGCTGCCACAAAGAGTGTTGCTATGGCTGTTTTGTTACTTTCTTGGGCTACCTGTCCAGCCATGGAATTCCTGGGTCAAAGGATAGGAACAATTCAGTTTTTATTTAATGTTATTTGTCTTTTCTTTTTGAAAAAGACCAATGAAGGCACATGTCTTGTACATGAGTTGAATTTAAGTGTGGTAGAGTGGCACAAAGTCATCAGCCTTGCTCTCTCTTTCAGAATCATCAAAGTCCAGTGGCAAGACAAAAGTCAATATGACCAGCAACAGCCCAGAGACCTTGGCATTCTTTATATTTGACCAACCTCTAAACTATCCCTAGAGCCTGCTTCAGCTGCCTTCAGCCACTGGAATGAACTGTTCATAACTGCCTATAACACTGGGGAGGAAGTCTTCACATGCTTGGGGTATTCATCCACCTAAAATCACTGGAACTCAGGTTATAAATGACCTCTTAATTTAATCACCTTTTCCAATCATCCTTCTTGACTTCTTTATGGCTTTTAATCACTATCAATCACTCTTTTCTCTAGGTTTCTGTGACAGTATTCTCTCCTAGTTCTTCTCCTACATATGACTGCTCCTTCTTAATATCCTTTGCTGGATTTTTATCTAGGCCATACCAGCTAACTATAAGTGTCCCCCACAAATTCTATTCTGGGGCCTCTTATCCTTCTACACAATTTTTTGATGATCTTACCTGTTCCCATAGATTCAATTATAATTTCTATACAGATAATTCTTAGAATTAGACATCTTGAAATGGATGTCCAACAGACATCTCAAAATCAAAATATCCAAAATTAAAACACCTAATCATCTTTCCCCAGAAGCCTTCCCTTTTGCCTAAGTTTCTTATTACTATTGAAGGCACCACCATCCTTCTAGTCACCTTCACAACCTAGGTGAAGTGAACCTTGACTCTTCTCTCACTATCAATCTGTTGCCAAGGTCTGCCAATTAATTACTTCTTCATAACATCTCTAGTATATGCCTCTTTCTCTTCTCTGACACTTCCATCACCCAGATCTGGGATTTGATCACCTCATGCCTGGACTATTGCAATAGCCTACTGGTGGGTCTGCTTGCCACAAGTCTCTCCCTGTTCCAATCCATTCACCACTCAGCTATCAAAAGGACCTTCTTAAGGCATGAATCTGAGTATGCCAAACACCCCAAACTTCCACCCCCCCAAAATCAATTTCAGTGACTTCTCCTTTTCCTCTAAGATCAAATAAAAAATTCTCTGTCTGGTCTTCAAAGCTCTTCATAACCTGACCCAGTTTTCTTTCCAGTTTTCTTATATGTTATGTTATATGTTATTCTCCTTTTTGCACTTTCATCTATTAACATTGGCAGCCTTCACAGAACACATTCCATTTCACAACATTTTTTCATTCTATCTCCCAGCATTTTCACTTGCTGTCCCCATGCCTAAGAGTTGCCTCCTCTTCCCTGTCTTAGGGTTTTTCTGGCTTCCTTAAAATCTCAGTTAAAATCTCATATTCTACAAGAAGGCTTTCCTGATCTCCCTTAATGCTAATGTCTTCCCTCTGCTGATTATCTCCAATTTACCCTGACTATATACTGTGCACAGTTATTGGCATGTTGTCTGTTCATTAAACCATGAGCTCCTTTAATGGCAGCAAGATAGGGAGGGGGATAATTGTGACTTTCTTTTATTTCCATTGCTTAGCACAATGCCTTGCACATAATAAATGTTAACTTGACAGATTATATCAAGGCCTTGAAGAACCAATTTGAGAATTATACCCATTTAAGAATTTGCTCTGGCTATCCACACAGAAGGAACTGAATAGATAAAGATGGTTTATCTACTAGAATTAAGATATATAGGTGAATGGACAACCTACAAATACATTAAATTGAGCCTACAACTACACAAGAGGAGAGCAGGATGGATTACTTTTAGGAAACTGCAATGTTCTTTCTAGTGAGGTTAAGTTTCTCCCTATCTTTTTAATACCAACATTCTCCTTACTGTTCAGCTACAAGTTATCAAACAGTATCTCCAAAGAATTAAAATTGAAATAAAGAACAGAATGGTGGATATGAATAGACTAGAATGCACTATGAAGTAGTGTAAAGGATGTCATTGCAAATATCATAAAAGGGAGCATAGCAGACAGAGTACTGGGCCTGTAGCTAAAAGGTCCTGGGTTCAAATCTGACCTCAGACACTTTCTAGAGGTGGGACCCTGGGCAAGTTACTTAACCTCAAATCCTTAGCCCTTGCCTCTCTTCTGTCTTTGAACCAATAGTAGGACAGAAAGTATGGGTTTTAAAAAAAAACAAACCACTATATAAACAAACCAACATATTACATATTACAATGATATAAAAATAGATAGGTAAGCTGAATACAAAAAAAAATCATACCATAAAAAATTAAGAGAACCTGAGCATGTGCTTTTTACTATTATAATAAGAGATCACAAGAGAAATGAAATTGAAACAATCAAAGCTTCACCTTGCAATTAAAAACTAGCAGAGGTTTTTTTTTGTTTGTTTGTTTTTGTTTTAATGGTAACAGTCAATGTGACTGGTCTTACCATAATGGAAAGCAACTTGAAATCATTTTTTGAAAAATGACCTTAAGCTCTACCCGCTTCAACTCATATTCCCTCAGTCCTCAACTTTTCTTTCAGGATTCTACCTACAAAAAAATCATGTGGCTACAGGCAGCTACAAAAAAGAAAACCGAATGCTGTGTGATTATAATGATCAAGCCTGGAAATAAAAAATAGAGATGAGAATGTACCTCACTCCCTCTTCTGATGTATATGCTATCAGGACTAGTTGATGTACTAATTATTTTTGCTGAATTGTTTTTTGTTGTTGTCATAAGTTATAGCTCTCTGGAGAAAGGAAAGGGAAAGTATATATTGGGAAAAGAAGGTAATATAAAAGCCAAAGTATCAATAGCAATTAAATTAAAATCAATAAAGAAAAAATACATACTAATGAAAAAGAAAATTGCCTCATCAAAGATTAAAAGCCATTCGGTATGCTTCCACAGTATTACTGAGGTATCAAGACAAAGTGAGGAAGGCTACCAGGATGTTAGGTATACTACTTGTAACAAGTTGATGCTTAGACAAGGACATATCACACGGGATGGGTGGGCATGAAAAGGTTGTAAAATGGATTTTAGTTAGAAGGAATTAAATGAGATCATGGATCTGTTTGAATAGATCTGTTGAACTCCAATATCTAAAGCAGTATCTTGAAACTGAATTGCTACCAGCTTTAAGTACCTCACAATAAAGAATTAAGCAACATTTTATAAAATGACATTATACATGAGGAATAAATACATCACAAAAACATGTCTATGAACCTATATGTGGAATAATCTTTCCCACTCACATTGATGCAGATAGTAGGATTTAAATTATTAAGACTAGTAGGTATATTACAAAAATAATTTATTTTGGTATCTATATAATTCTTGGGTTATTGAAAATATGCATACGTATTGAGTTTTTTGATATTTTCAGAAAAGCTGTGAATTATGTAAATTAAATAATATCATCATACTTCAATGAGGATAATTATGAAATGGGCTTTTTACTTTTCTAAAATCTGACCCTGAGAGAGCAGTTCTGGGCTACAAATATGTAATGTGTACCACTTCCCAGGAGCTGCCATCTCTAGACTTGGCTCTCAATCTACTGAGTCATCTAGCTGTCTCCAATCTGTACCACTTTTGAATAACTGGTTTTAGCAATAATGCAGAGTGATTGCCCATTTCATATAGATACTACATTTGTCGATAGCAGAATAAGAATACAGAGGGAAGTTTTAATAAGATTGAAGATAGGCAACAAGTATAATATAATTTCATTTAAATTAGCTTTAAAATTACTATGCAATTATTTTGAACAAAGTAAAGCAAGAACTCTAAAGGTGTTTGAGGATTTAAGTATTCAGGTTCCACAAACATAATATGTTGGTGGGGAAATGATATTATTTTCCAAAACTCCTCAAATGAATCTGGTCTCTAGTGAACTCTTTTAATATACCTTAAGGCTCTTATATGAACTTCTGAAAATTATAATTCTGGTTTCTCTTCTTAATTAACAGGAAAACATGACAATGTGTAATAAAGACTGGCATGTCACTGAATTTCTCTTAAAATTCAAGAAGCAAAAAAACAAAAATGAATAAGTAGAAAACCTATTAATTCACTTACCCCAATTTTTTTTAAAACCCTTAGCTTCAGTTTTAGAATCAATACTGTGTATTGCTTCTAAGATAAAAGAGCAGTAAGGGCTAGGCAATGTGGGGTTAAGTGACTTGCCTTGCCCAGTCATACATAGGTAGGAAGTATCTGAGGCCAGATTTGAACCTAGGACCTCCCATCTCTAGGCTTGGCTCCGAATTCACTTAGTCACTGACTCCTTACCCAAAATTTATCCCTTCCAACATCCTCCCCACCCCCACAAGAAACCAATAAACAATCTTTTAGCTAATATTATATACCCTTGATGCTAATATACATTTTAGATGTTTCTATAATTGAGGATTCACAGAAAAATACTTCTTTTTCCAAGAAATATATAACCAAAGAATAATGTTCTAAATTGACTAAATAAATTAATTTTTAAAAATTAAGTGTTTGCTATGGAAATATTTTTTGCATAATACATGTATAACCTAAACCAAATTGCCTGCCACTACCAGGAGAGGAAAAAGTTCTTTGGAAGGAGGAAGATAAGTTGGATCATGTAACTTAGGAAAACTTAGAAAAAAAAGTTTGTTATTACATGTAATTGGTAAGTGTTTGCTATGGGATTCACTGAACATATATAAAGCATTTACTATATGCAAGACACCATGCTTGTTGAGAGGAGGCCAAGGTGGAAAATGGTTTTCACCTGTAGAGATTTCAGTGTCAGATGAGAGATTTAAACATGTACACCAAAAGAGATGGCACCATGTAGTAGCCAAAGAAGTAGTCCAGAAAAGAGCATATTTAGTATAGATGAGTATACTAAAATTCATATTACCCACAATTTCCAATAAAACATTCTAACCTGGAATTTGCTTCGGCTTTCATCAGGATGAGCACCTGTTGCTAGGGGAGTAAACAATTCATGTCTTTGGGTTCTCTGTGAAAAAAGATTGCTTGGGTTAATGAAGCAGACATTTTATAATCCTTGAGTCATAATAGTAGTCTGATTAAAAATTACTTTCTAATTGCTATTATTTGCAATAACTACAACAATCCTATAGAAGGAAATATGGGGAGGGAAAAAGTCTTGTTAAATACAACAGGAAAACTTTTTACCAGGGCAGCTAGGGAGCACAGTAGATAAGAGTACTAGGCCTGGAGTCAAATCTGGCCTCAGATCCTTCTAGCTATGTGACCCTGGGCAAGTCACTTAACTCCAATTGCCTAGCCTTTACTGTTCACCTCTCTTGAAAACAAGACAGAAGGTAAGTCTTAAAAAGAAACATTTACTATTGTGCTAAAAGGAATAATAAAGTGGAAGAATTCCATGGAGACTGGAACAACCTCCAGGAAGTGATGCAGAGTGAGAGGAGCAGAACCAGGAGAACACTGAACCCAGAAACTGACACATTGTGGTACAAGAGAAGGTAATGGACTTCTCCAGTAATGGCTTTACAATGTCCCTGAACAACCTGCAGCAATCTACGGGAAAAAAAAAACAACTATTCTCAAGCAGAGGACAAACTGAGGGAGTAAAAACACCGAGGAAAAGCAACTGCTTGACTACAGAGGTTGAGGGGACATGATTGAGGAGAGACGCTAAATGAGCGCCCTAATGCAAATACCAACAACAAGGAAATGGGATAAGAGCAAGGACACATGTGATACCCAGACGAATCGAGTGTCGACTAGGGAAGGGGTGGCGGGGGGTTGGGGGGAGGAAAAGAAAATTATCTGTTTCCATTGAACAATGTATGAAAATGACCAAATAAAATAATGTTTTAAAAACTAAAAAAAAAAGAAACACTTATTATCATACTGTTCAAGTTAAAATTTTAAGGAACACGTCTATCATTTCTTTTAATTAATAACTGGTAAACTTTTTCAAGGAATATATTTTGTAAGGGAGTTTGTTTGGAAATGTCTATTGTACTAAAACAAAATAAATCAAAATTGTTTTTAAATAATGTACAATTGCCATGACTTAGCATTAATGGAATCTTGCAAAATTTGCAATTCCAAACACCAAAGTTTAAAGAACTTGAGAGAATTGCATAGCTTATTTTATACTGATATTAAGTTCTCTAAAGTTGACTGAAAATATGCTGAATGCTTCACTTATTGCAGAAGAAATAACTACCTCTAAAGTTATTTTTTAAAGTCCCTATTTCTCAAAAACAATTAATATTCAACCCATGGATAATACAAAAGAAAACTTTTAAAAGGTAATCAATCATTTGATTAGTACTCTATTCTGAGAGATGTGCTATTTGGGTCTGAAAGATTTTTTCTGGTCAAACCTGGCTAGGCCCTAGATAATCACTATTTTGAAAACCAGAATATCAAAGAATATTTGAGTTGGAAGTGACCTATATCTTTGATGTGAAAAAGCTGTATATTAAAAGAATTTGAGCTTGATAAAGAATTATGAACGAAATCTGGAGAGTAAGAAGAAGGTCAGAAGTTGAATTCAGGGAGAAAAATGGCAAGACCTGAATCAAGACTTGAAGGACATGAGGTAAAAGAATAAAAGGATATGAAAAGACGTAAGCAGAAAGGCTTGAGGGGGATAAAAAGAAAGAAAAGCAACAGAGCTCAAGTTTAAGGAAATTGTTACAAAAATTATATCCCACTGCCCAGGCCTAGAGTTGGGAGGTCCTGGGTTCAAATCTGGCCTCAGACACTTCCCAATTGAGTGACCCTGGCCAAGTCACTTGACTCCCATTGCCTAGCCCTTACTGCTCATCTGCCTTGGGACCAATACAGTATTGATTCCAAGAGGGAAGGTAAGGGTTTAAAAAAAAAAAAAGAAGATGATGGTCAACGTTATCAAATGCAGCAGAGGCCAGTAAGGACAAGGATTTAGATAAGTCCACTGCATATGGTAATTAAAAAGATCACTGGTAACTTTGACTAGTAAGATCAGAAACCAGATTACAGTGTTGAGAAATGAGAAGAGGAAACAGAAGCAATAAGTTTAGACAATTTGTTAGCTAGGAGTTTGGCTAAGAAGAGTGAGGAAATATAGGGTGATAATTTGAGGAGATGGTTGGGTCTAGAGAATGACTAAAGAGATTTTAAGGCAGTAGGAAAAAAACTAGCATATAGACCAAAAAGTTTAAGATTGGAGGGGGTTGAGTGCTAATTAACAGAATTTGAATCATTTTATTCATGATAGGGGGCAGGAGGAGATGGGATTAAAGGTACATGAGGAGAGACTGGCCTTGGTTACTTGAAGAGAAACAGAGGAGAGGGTTTTTATGTCAAATGGACTCAGTTTTCTCCTTAAAGTAAAATAACAGGTGAAGTTCTCATCTGAGGTAGAGGTGTGAGAGGCTTGAAATAGCTTTTAGGAATTAGAAAGTAACAAAATAATTGCCTTGATGTAGGGAGGAACCCGTGAAAGCTGAATTTATAATGTACCCAAGGCAACATGATTTTCTCCAGTTCCATTCAACAGCACAAGTAGGGGGAGAAGAGGTAGAGGGAAAGGGAAGGAAGAGATAAAAAGAAGAGAAGGGGAAGAAAGGAAAAGAAGAAATACTTATTAAGTGCTTTTATATGCTTCCAGGCATTATACTAAGAGTTTTATAAACATTATGTCATTTGATTGTTATAAGAATGACCTTATTTTATAATTGGAAAAACTGAGGCAGATAGAAATTAAGTGACTTGCCCAGGATCACATAGTAAATATCTGAGGCTAGATTTTTACTCAGATATTCCAGATTCCAGACTCAGTGCTCTATTCATTGGGTCACCTAGCCACATGAAGCCATCCAAAGCAGACCTGAGATTTGGGAGGATGAATGGAAATAGAACAAGGAGGCAGTGAAGAATCGGAAAGAAAACAGTATGGAATTTAATTGGTTAACTGTAGGATCAGTATTGTAAAGGAAGAAAACTAAAGTAAGATCAGAAGTAACAGTTTATTATGTAACCAGAATCCACAAGGCACAGGCAAGTCTGGAAAAAAGACTTAGGTGGATTAGGGCTCAGAAGAATGTGGTTAAGAGTTTGGGAGGTAGGGTTGGGGGTAGTTTGTTCCTCTGTAGCTGGAAAGAAATACAGCAAGAAATAAAATTCTACTGGGTACTCCAAAGGGAATGTGATGTTTTATGCAACAAAATTAAATTTAAATGGTGACTAAACAAGATTAATTGGTTTATTGGTATTCAATATTGGGTTTTTCTTTAAGTAACTAAGTTTTAAAAAGAAATACAGAAGATGATCCAAGGACAGGGGAAAATGGGTTAATAAAAGACCACTATCAGAAAAACTAAAACAATTTGGTATATCCTGAGACTGGCAAGAAAAAGTACAAATACCAAAAAAGTTTGGGAGGATGCTTTATGGGAGAAATAAAAAGGACTGGAAAAAACAACAGGACTCCTGTTAAGGACAGATGAGACAATGATAAGAGGAAAAAAGTGCCATTCAATTACTGTTTTGTTTTTTCTGCTTTATTTGTCAAGAAAAATGGTCTCTGGGTTGGAAAGGAAACTTAAAATACTTTGGTCATATAATGAGAAGCAGGAGTCATTAGAAAAGGCCCTGATGTTTGAAAGATCAAAGGCAAAAGAGAAGCAAAGGATGAGATAGATGGATATGGAAACAACAAACATGAACTGGGGAACAGACTTCAAGAGTGAAGGATATAGCAAATTGGCCAATATGATAGTAAAGGAAAATAGCAAATGTTGGAGGGGTAGTGGCAAACTTGGGCATTGCTGGTAGAGTTGTGAATTGATCCAACCATTCTGGAAGGCAATTTGCAACTACGCCTAAAGGGCTATAAAAGAATAAATACCCTTTGATCCAGCAATACCACAACTAGGTTTGTGCTCTAGAGAGATAATAATGAAAAATGTCTGTACAAAAATATTCAGAGTCTCAGTCTTTGTGGCGGCAAAAAACTAGAAAATGAGGGGGGTGTCCCTCAACTATGGAATGGCTGAATAATGGTGATGAAATACTATTGTGCTGTAAGGAATGATGAACTGGAGGATTTCTATATGAACTTGAAAAACCTCAAGGAACTGATGCAGAGTGAAATGAGCAGAACCACAGGAACATTATACATAGAAAGTGAAACACTGTAGAACAATACAATGTAATTGACTTTGCTAATACAAGACAATCCTAAGGGATTTATGAGAAAGTTATCCACATCTAGAGAAAGAACTGTGAGAGGAGAAACAGAAGAAAAACAAATGACTTATCATTTGTTTATATAGATATATGATCTGGGGATTCAGTTTTATAAGATTGCTGTATTGTAAAAATGAATAATATGGAAATAAGTATAAGTGGTAACATTTGTATAATTTGGTGGAAGTGCTTATTGGATCCAGGGGGGGGAAGGTTAGAGGGGAGGGAAAGAAAATGAAATATGTAAACATGGAAAAATATTTTTAAAATAAAAAAATTGATTAAAAAAAAGAGCAAAGGATAGAAAGGCCTGACACAGCTTGCTGTGGTCCACAGAGTCAACGCTTAGACGAGGTTTTCAATATGAAACAATAACAAATACTTGATACGAAGATATCTAATTTCACCTGCTCATATTCTCCTCAAATGATAAAACTCAAAACCCCTCCATACACCTAAGAAGATAATTTTATGAGTTGTCATGGCTAAAAAAGATTCAACACCTTGCTATGATGAGTATCTCTAAATTTAGCTGGCACTTAGGTGACAGATATATAGTCTGTTCCCAGGATTATATACTATGGTGACACAATAGAATTTTTTTTTTGGAATTTTAAAAATTCCATATTTCAAATACACACAGACATAAAGCATGAAAGACATAATCAATGCAATCTATTATCAGGTTTACAATTTATAACAGCAAGTTTTCAAACAAATAACCAACTATCTATAAAAAGCTAGCAGGTACTCAAAAAGTACAACAGCACTACAGAATATTAAGGATAGATGGGAACTTATAGTTAAGTTAGAAAAAAACTGAGATTTAAAAGAGGTAAGTGATCTTCCCCCCCCAAATGTCACATAAAAATGCCCTCTAAAACACAAAATATTAAATTAACACTGGTCCATACTGGTCTTCATTATCTCCAATACTAGAAACCTTAAAATTCTGAAACAGATGTCTGCAAATTTACCTTTACAAATATATTATGAAAATTCTTAAATCAAAAATGTAAATGCCAATGAACAGAAGAAGCATGTCTTTTTTCTTCAACTCACTTGCTGTAAAATGGTATATCGTTCACGAAATACTTCTGCTTTGTCTCTTGCTTTCCCAAATAAATTTGGTGAAGGGTGACTGATCATTGAGAGTCTGGAAAAAAGAGAAATGTCTTTACTCTTTGAAACTGATTCTCTTGTTTCTTTTTTTTTTAAACCCTTACCTTCCCTCTTGGAGTCAATACTGTGTATTGGCTCCAAGGCAGAAGAGTGATATGGGCTATGTAATGGGGGTCAAGTGACTTGCCCAGGGTCACACATCTAACCTGGTTCTCAATCCACTGAGCTACCCAGCTGCCCCCTCTCTTGTTTCTTAAAGAGAGGTACTTTATGAAATAAGCACACATAAGATTATATATTCTTTGAAAAATGAAACACTAAATAAGTAGACATTTCACAATGAAAGATAATGTGGTAAAAGCAAAGAGCAAATGGCTTAACGGCTGGAGACATGGGTTCAAATAGACTCTAACCCTACTCTTGTGTGGCCATGGGGAAGGTATGAGCCTTAGTTTCCTCATCTACAAAACAGGGACATAGCACCATCCAACTCATACATTCATGTTTAATGAATAAATAAGCTCTCCACATTCTTTGGGGATGGGAATTTTACAAGGTTTCCAAATGGTTACTAGCAACAGATATTAACCCTTTGAAGAATTCCTATGATTCACAGTTTACCTAATGTTTCCTTCCCCTTTTCATTGCCTTTGGTTTACAAAGCAGTCATGAAACAAAGTGCACTATAAGGTCATTAAGAAGAAATTTTTTGGGTAAACATCAAAAGTCATACGTGAAGCATTATTCTCTCTATAAAAACTACTATTTAAGAACACTTACGGAAGAAATTTCTTTCTTTCCAGATTGTACACAAAGTGTGGAATATCAAATGCTCCAATTATATTCAGAATATGTTCTCTGGGAAAAAAATAAAACACAAACTACATGAAACCTTATTAATAAGATACTACTTCAAAATGGCAACATGTACTAGGAAAAATGCTGTTACATATTAATCTTATTTTTCCATTTTATTTATACATTTCAATTAATAAGTATTATCAAACCCTGATTATGTGCTAGAACTGATAGTGGGGTCTGAATATAAAAAGACAAACAAAATGCTCCCTGTCTTTAAGGAAAGTGTCTAGGGAAACAACATGTATGTATACAAACAAAATGAATTCAGAGAAAAGGGAATGAGGAAGATTAGCTAATAGCTGAAGAGAATTCAAGAAAACTTCAATGTAAGTGATGTTTGACATTGTGGAACTATCCAATGTAATGGACTTTACTACTAGTAGCAATTCAGGACACTCCTGAAGGATTTATGAGAAAGAATGCTATCTACATTGAGAGAAATAACTATGGGAATAGAAATGCAAAAAACCCCCAAACATATGGCATCATTAACACTTGTTTATCACATATATGGGTTTATGAATTGGGGTTTTGGTTTTAAATGATTGCTCTATAGCAAAAATGAATAATGCTGAAATAGGTATCAAGTGATAACATTTGTAGAACCCAGTGGAATTGCTTGTCAGCTCTGGGAAAGGGGAGGGAAGAGGAGAGGGAAAGAAAATGAATCATGTAAACATAGGAAAATATTTTTTAAATAATTTTTTTAAGAGGCAAAAAAAATGTAAGTGATGTTTGAGCTGAGCTCAAGGGGAAACAAGGGTCTATAAGAAGTACATTGCAGGGGGCAGCTGGGTAGCACAGTGGATTGAGAACCAGTCCTAGAGACGGGAGGTCCTAGGTTCAAATCTGGCTTCAGCCACTTCCCAGCTGTGTGACCCTGGGCAAGTCACTTGACCCCCATTGCCTAGCCCTTACCACTCTTCTGCCTTGGAGCCAATACACAGTATTGACTCCAAGACAGAAGGTAAGTATTTGAAGTATTTGAAGTCAAATTGAGGAGCTTCAATTTGCAACTTGAGGTAAAAGCAAGTCAATGAAATTAATGGATGAGAGGAGTAGCATGGTCAGAACGGTGTTTTGGTGAGGATTCAGGGACATATCTGAGGAAGCTACAAGGGTGCATAAGTATGTGGTTAGGGTAGGGAAGCAGAACACCTCAATTAAAAATAACCTCTAAAAACTCCTACAGTGTAAGTTTAACATGTTAACTGATTGTTACAACCAGCTCCAGGTTCTTGAGTAAAAAAAAAAAAGCCCAATACTCTGATTTTTGGCTTTTATTCAAGGAAGTACAATGAGGCAGCAACTGGATCTTATTCTTGATATCTCCTCACCCAGGCCCTTGTACTGACAGGTACAATGGATACTTGTTGAATTAAATTAATGTTGAAGTAGATTTGGTCAATATAAAAGATTTATGAAATAAAAAGATGTCAATCTCATATTATAGATATAAAAATTGGTATTATCAGAAGCAAATTTCTCTCTCTATTATGTCGCTTTTTTAAATGTCATCTCTCAGTGACCTACAGGTCAAAGACCACTGAGTAAATTCAGGTACAGACAAGTCCTCAAAGAAAGGAAGTTAAAGAATCAAGGAACCAATGAGACAAGAAACTAATTCCACAGGCACTGCCCCCTGGGCGGCCCAGCAAATCAAGAAACTATGGTTGGTTCCTGAGATATGACATATGAGAGTTAGTAGGTGGAGGAAACAGCTTATAAGGAGAGACTCAGCAGGAAGTAAGGATCTTCTGGCTGGAGCTTAGAGAGCTGAAGGAACCTTTAACGGAGTTTAGCCACAGGCCCATCATGGTGACCAATAGATTAGAAAGCTAAGTATCTCTCTACCTCTTTCCTACCTTTCCCTCTCTTTACTACTCCTATTGCTTTGATTTAATAAAGTTATTAAGCTACTATCAGCCTCATAATTTTATTACAGTATGTTCTATTAAAAAAACAGTGCTTTAGGAAAACTTCTTTGATAGCTGTGTGGAGGAAAGATTAGAGAAAGGTGAGACTAGAGGCAGAGATGAATTAGAGGAGAACTGGAGAAACAAATCTTGGAATACAAAGATTCACACAAATAACAAGATGAGGTTTTAATTCAAAATAACCAATGTAATGGCTGACATTTATGTAATGCTTTAATAGCAAATTATCTTTTTTAATGTATAATACACAAAAATTGGCTGCCAGAAAGTCAATATAAAAATATACCTCTATTTCAAAATGTATGTTATATTTTAAGTATGATATTTAACAATTAAGATATTAAAAACCTTAAATACCAAGAAAAATAACAGATGAAAGCACTTAACAGAATCAGGCACATCATTTGAATAAAAATGTCTAGAAATGATTGGACCTTCTATTACAATGTTAACTACTTCTCTTCCCTAAGGAAATCAGTGAAAATTAATTTTCAATAACTTAATAAAATGATACTTATGACAACATACACAGTTTCGTCTACTGACTGACTGCATTCATGAACTGCTGCTTCCACTACAGATCGTTCAATCATATTTGATGACACTGCAAAGACAATTTAAAAGTTATATATTAAAGGTTTTTAATTTTTAAACATTAACAATATTTTTTCTAAAATATTCTTAAGAAAAGAAAATTCTTTCCATTTTCAAGAAAAATCTTCTAAGACAATTCTTAACCTAAGCTCTATAAATTTTGTTTATTAAAAAACATTTTGATAATCATATTTTAATGTAATTGGTTTCCTCAAAAATCTTATATATTTTATTTTATGCATTTAAAAAGCATTTTTCTGCGAAGTTTTTAGGCTTTAACTGCTTGCCAAAGAGTCAATGATACAAAAAAATATTCAGAGATCCTAGCCTAAGTGTCATACAGTCCTCCGATTAGTTCATAAAGATAAGGGTTTTTAAAAGAAAATGCCTGAGGTAATTTTACTGCTATATTTTCAACAACTAAGATATATATGATACATATACATGCATATACAGACAGACAGACAAAACACACACACACAGAGAGACAGAGATGCAAAAGTGGCTCAATTATTACTATAGATCTTAAAAATGAGATATAGGAAAATTTTTCCACCTGTTATAACAGTGTTATAACAATGCTTTCTGTGTCACAGATTTGATTCTCTTCCTTCTGCAATAATAGCAACAATAGCAACAGGAATAGACAAGAGAGCAGAAGACCACAGTCAGGGAACTGACCCTATATCCACTACAGATTTGTGCCTGTTGTATTGACAACAGTTGTACATTTAGAAGGTCCAAGATGACCTAGCATAAAAACCCTTAATTACTGTCTGAGTTGGAGAGATGGAACTTTTAATTAAATGGGCATCCAAGGAAAAATGGATGTCCAAGGAGTACTTTCTAAGTTGATGATAACTTTCTAGAAAGCCTAGTATAATAACTGTAATTACTTCCCTTAGTTCTTTTTTTTTTTAACCCTTCCCTTCCCTCTTGGAATCAATACTATGTATTGGTTCCAAGGCAGAAGAGTGGTAAGGGCTAGGCAACGGGAGTCAAGTGACTTGCCCCAGGGTCACATAGCTGGGAAGCAGCTGAGGCCAAATTTGAACCTAGGATTTCCCAACTCTAGCCCTGGCTCTCAATCCACTGAGCTACCCAGCTGCCCCCTACTTCCCTTCTAATGAAACCAGAAGTTACAGGAAGATGAGGAAAGATAGCTGTAACAATACCAGCTATGGTTTATACATACAAATATCAGAGACTCTTGGGATGAAGGTGAAAATTAGATTTAATACTATGGTTACTGTCAAATTAGGGAAAAACACATGGTAAGTATGCCCAACAGATAAAGCACTTTGCTATAACAAACACAAGTCACCAAATTTAAGGATCAAATTAAATTTGTAACTATATAAACAACTTAAGAATTACTTACAAGGTTGTTTTTCAACAGCATCAATGACATTTTCCAATGTATCATCAAGCTCTAAATCAGGGACAAGCTTAAGAGCTTCTGTAAGATATTTAGTGGCTTCACTAATAAAAATAGGAAAAAATAGGAAATTGATTTTTTTAAAATCAGATAATTTACACTTAAGAGCAATGTATTCTTTAAAAAAAAAAATAAACCCTTACCTTCTGTCTTGGAATCAATACTGTTTATTGGTTCCAAGGCAGAAGACCAGTAAGCGCTAGGCAACAGGGGTCAAGTGACTTGCCCAGGGTCACACGGCTGGGAAATGGCTGAGGCCAAATTTGAACCTAGGACCTCCCATCTTTAGATCTGGCTCTCAATCCACTGAGGCACCCAGCTGCCCCCCAAAGTACTTTTTAATATCAAACATGACATTAAAATACTGGACTAAAATCATCAGTCTATAATTGAAATTTAATCTTGCTCTTTGTATCCTGAACTGATCTTTACATATCTGGGAAGCTTCTGCTCCTGCTATGACCCAGGCTAAAGCAGTAGAGCAAGAAAGGAGGAAACAGGTGCCAGGTGAGTCAAACAATCATCATCTCATCTCATCATCGCAACAACCTTGACCACCATTTCCCCTCAGATCCTATATAGCCATAGGGACTAGTAGTACTCACCAAACAAACAGATTAGGCTCCAAGTTATCCACAATCATTATGGAGAGGGGGCCCAATTTTCTCATTACCACCAGCAACAATTGCTAACCAAAGGGTAGATTGTGAAAGGAACTCTGGAAGTGGCAACACTCACTAGGCCACCATTCCTGCTTCCAGACCACACATCCCTGCCATCATCTGGAAAAAGCAACTTTTGTGATGGGGCCAGTAATATTTACCAACTTCCAACTAACTCTACAGGACAGGTGAGCCAACAGAGCTGAAACAGCAAGGCACTTTGAGGGAGAGTTCGAAGGAGCCATTTGCTAGGCAAGTCAAACTACTACAACTACCTTGAACACCATAGTCCCTGATGGGGAAGCCCAGGACCCTGAACCCAAAAACCTTGGGAGGAAATGACATTAAAGAGGTATTAACATTGGTTTTTGCCACTGTAGTTAACTTGTAGGATTTTTCCATCATATTTGCAGCTGAAACTTTTCATGTGTGGATTCCCCTTAATTAGAATGTGAAGTTATTCCTACTGCTTTGCACACAGTTTTATAATAAATACTTATTCATTTATTCTATACAGAACTGAAGTTGGGGATCACCCAAAGTAGAATGAAATGGTTGCTGGTGGGTCTATATAAGTTATAATACATTACAAACAAAAATTGAGAATCAGTATAAAAGGTGTCATCAAAGAAATGGTCAGAAAAAATATGGGTGAATTCGCTACCTAATGCCTGGGAGGGATAACCAAAAGGCAGCCCAGGTGCTCTATATAATAACCATATAATATCAAGAGAATGGAGTAAAAGCTTCTACCCCATTGAGTGGACCTCCTACAGTGAAGTTATAGGCGGTAGCACAGGATGAAGAGACGGATGATATTATATATCCACTGAAGGATGAGTAGTCGAAATTAGTTGATATAAGTATTTACTTATATCAAATGAGTTTATAATACTTTTCAAAAGAGTTTAGAATAACGCTTCATCTTTTTAAATATTTTGCATTTTAAGATGAATTTGTTATTACTGAGAATTATAAAGACATAGGCAAAATAAAAATTAAAAGCCAAAATAAATTATTTTTAAATTAATTTGTTGAATTCTGGCTATTCCTATCACTTTGACTAATAATCAGAATTCGACAAATACTTATTAACAAAAAAACTTCTCAGGGCCTACATAACTCTCTAGTTAGTTACAGATAAAGTGGAATTGATTTAGGGATACATTTTCTTGGATTCAAACAGGCTTTTTTTTTTTTAATTATTGTACACAAGGGATAAACCTAATCACGGACACACGAGAAGGTCTTTCTATTCTCCCCAAGGAGTGGAATATGTAAATATGTCTTACAAGTCAACAAATTCCAGGGACTTCATAACATGTAAAATCCTGTTTGGCTTTTAAAGCCCTTCACAACCTGGCCCCTTCCTACCTCTCTGGTCTTAATACTTTACTCCCCGTACTCTACAAGTCCGTGACTTCACTCCATCTCCCAACTCCATGCCTTTACACAGGCCAGTGCCCGAGCCTAGAATGCTTTTCCTCCTCACCTCCACCTTCCAGCTACCTTTAAGATTTAGCACAAAGAACCAATTCCGCTGGAGGCCTTCGCACACCGCCACCCCCGCCCCAATAGAAGACCTTCTTTTATGCAATATAGTATCTTTTGTCTGGACCCAACTGTTTTCTGGTTGCTTCCTATCATAAGATTAGAAGCTCCTGAGGGCAGGGCTTGTTATTCGCCTTGCTAGGTAGAGCCAGCACAGAGAACAGCAGGCACTTCATAAATGCTTCCAAAGAAAGGCTCAGCATACCCCGGGCTTCCATCTGCAGCCTTCTTATGGGGTTCGAGCTCAGTTCCCTCCTTCCTCGGCTGGAGCCAGTAGAGCGCTGGTAGGGGTGACAACGGACTGGACAAGCTCCTGACATTCCTAGGAACCGTCTCCCTCCCTCCCGACCTCCTTCATGCCACGCACTACTCGAGAACTCACCCTCGGAGCAGATAGCCCCGCAGATTAAAGGCAGAAACTACTTTACTACGCAAACGATCCGGCGCCATTTTCAGATGTTGGCGCCAAAGTAGCCCCACCTCCTCCTCCTCCTCCTCCTCTTACCCCTGAAGATCCGCCCCCACCCCGACACCCTGGTGCCTAACGCAAGTCTCTCCCACCGGAAGTTTCTCTAGAGCGCTTAACCTAGAGAAACTACTTGTAGACTCCCTTAACTATATCAACCACCCTCACTGGTGGTTCCCTTCTGTTTTTCATCCGTGATTTTGCGGGAAACACTTATATTCCCCTTTGAAGTGATAACTTCTTTGGATCTATGTTTACAAAGGTTTGCGTTTTAAATGGGCAACAACTTAATTGAATCATACTGACCAAACATGTTTTTCCTAAAATCAAAGCAGATAGTGGGCTTTAAAAGAATTTGGAATCATGTAAAAAAGTACTACCTGGAATGCATTATTAGCCTTACCTCTGCCTTTTTAGAATAACTTATTTTCTTCAAAATTCAGTTAAAGTGAGCCCACTAGATAGCACAATGGAGGGAACACCATGCTTGAAGTTGGGAGGATCTGAGTTCAAATTTGAACTCAGGCCCTGCAAAGTGTGTGACCCTGGGCAAGTCACTTAATCCTGATTGCCCAGCCCTTGCCACCCTTCTGTCTTAGAGTTGATACTAAGTCAGAAGATTAGGGCTTTAAAAATTCTGTTAAGGTATCACCTTCAATATGATGCCTCTGCTGATAGTCATCATCTGCTAAGGCCTCCTCTCCTTCAAAGTCATGAACTAGTGTTCAAATTACTTTGGATCAAGCTATATCTTTTACATATTTTGTTGACAGCTTTGGTCAAATAAATGTGCTTTTCACTCCCAGTAATTCCCTTCCTTATGGAAATGACAAGACAATAAGAAATTAGATGGAACACAATTATAACTCCAGACTAAAAATATTTAAGAGAGCAGTAAATATATCTTGTATTATCTCTAACTTAGAAAGCCTGGTTTTCACTAGATGAAACTGGATGGAGTTAGTTTCCCCACCTTTTAATTATCTCCATTTCAATTTAGTTTGGGATTTCTTGGAGTGTTAGTTTTTTTATTTCTCTTGTTGTGTTTTTGATTCTGTTATTTTTCTTCAAGAATAAATATTATGGGACAGTTAGGTGGCTCAGTGGATAGAGAGCTAGGCCTGGAGACAGAAAGTTCTGAATTCAAAGGTGAACATAGACATTTCCTAATTGGATGACCCTGAGTAAATCAATCCCATTTGCCTCACCCTTACCCATTTCCTGCTTTGGAATCAAGAGATTCTAAAACAGAAGGTACGGGTTTAAAAAAATAATGGATATTATTCCGAGGAAACATGCTATTAAAGAGCAAATTAAAAGGCCCAGAAGGAGACAAGGAGGGCATAGAATCACCGAGGTGTTTGCGAGTCAGGCAAGGAGTGAGACCTGCTGACAAAGCTACAGAAAAAGGAGCAAAAGCAATCTGTACCTCTAGCTGGAGCGCAGAGTCACGGGAATTTCCTCCGCGATGGAGTTTCTATTGCTCCTTGCGCTCCTGTGCTGGATATCGGGTCCTATTTAGTTATTTCAGTTTTTGTAGTCCTGACTGATACAGTCCTGGCTTCCCCACTCAAGCCCCAGTCCATAAATGACCTCAGTTATTCCAGCTGGAGCCTAGATTACCAGAAGTGTGATTTTAACTACTACTGAAGAGAAATTTGAAAAAACCAAGGGAGAAACTCAACAGATGAAAAAGCTCTAAACATTGAATGGATTATATCACCTGCTGACATTAAAAAAAGACCAAGAACTAATTTTATATTCTAATGGCCATGTTTATGACCATTATTCTAAAGATATGAAAGGACGAGTATATTTTACAAGCAGTGATCCCAAATTAGGTGATGCATCAATCAATGTAACAAATTTACAATTATCAGATATGGGTACATATCAATGCAAAGTCAAGGAACTCCCTGGTGTTGCAAACAAACAAACAAAAAAAAATGCAGCTTTCTGTGCTTGTTAAGCTTTCAGGGACAAGATGTTTTGTTTGATGGATCCTCAGAAACTGGCAGTGACTTTAAACTGACATGTGAATCAGAGGAAGGTTCGCTTCCTTTACATTATGTAATTTACATTATATAATGGCAAAAATTGCCTAATACAGAAAAATTTCCTTCTGTGCCATCATCAGAACTCAACTCACCTATTATTTCTCTACGAAATACCACCCCAGAATACTCTGGCACATACAGCTGTACAGTTAAAAACAGTTGGTGTTGATCAGTGTCTTTTGAGGGTGAATGTTGTTCCCCCTTCAAACACTGCTGGTACAATTGCTAGAGCTGTCATGGGAACTTTTTGTGCCCTGTTGCTGCAGGGTCTTCTAATCTTTTGCTGCTGTAAAAAACACAAAGAGGAAAAATATGGGAAAGAAGTTCATCATGATATCGGAGAGGATGTTCCTCCTCCAAAGTGCTGTACATCTACAGTCAGAAGCTATATTGGTAACAATCATTCATCTCTGGGATCAATGTCTCCTTCCAACATAGAAGGCTATTCCAAAGCTCAATATAACCAAGTACCAAGTGAAGACTTTGATCGTACTCTACAGAGTTTTCCACCAACCAAGGTAGCAGCATCTAATCTAAGTAGAATGGGAGCTATTCCTGTAATAACAGCACAAAGCAAAGATGGCTCAGTAGTATAGACGGTCTTAACCTTTGTTTCTTCAGACTTTTTTTCTTCTCTGGAAATAAGGGAAAGCTGACAACCTAAAAACTGCTTTTGAAGGAATAGAATAATTTAACTTGAACTAATAAAAAGAAGGATCTTCAAAAAATGGTTTAATTAACCCGAGTTTGAATTCTGCATTACTTAAAAACTGAGCAAGTTATTTAACCTTTTTGAGCTTATTTCCTCACTCATTTCACAATGTTATTGTGAGGATGAAATGTGATATACACATGTAAAGTGCTTTGTGAATTTTAAAGTGTTTTCTCAATACTAACTATTGTTATTAAAAAAGAAGAGATCAGATAGAATCTCCTGGGGAAGAGGACAGAATTGAATTTCCTAATGTAAGGGTTTTTTTTTCCTCTGTTCCTTAAGAAATAACAGATTTCACAGATACTTAATGTCAACTGTTCTCTATATCTACCAGGAAAAGCAAAACTTACTGTTACTATTATGGTTTTCTCAGCCATTATCTGTAGCATAGCTATATAAAATCCTTCAAAACTGAAGAGAATGGTAAAAATAACTAAAATTTAAAGCTGTAAAATGACTACTTTGGAATAAGTTTGATTGAAGAATGTGTGTTGAACATTTTCCTGAAAGAATATCAGCTATGATTAGCTATGCTCTATAATCTAATTTGGTGAAATTATTTCATTAAATATTTTAACACATGGAAATGCTACCAGAGTAGCTAATTGTTTTTTTGTTTTGGGTTTTTTTTTTTTTTGCTATATTTAGTAATAAAGGAGCAGCTGATAGATTCTACTAAAAGCCTATAAGGTACACTAATCTTTTATTTTTATTTTATTGAAAAACCATCCAAACTATTGCCTAGTCTACTTCCTGTGGCCAGTGACAAATATTTTACCCAAAAAGGTCAGACCTACATATTAGAATGCAACATGTTAAGGAATATGGTTTATTACCATATGTGCGCTTAACATTTAAACTAGCTAAGTCCAAACTGACCAGATAGGGTTGTACCTTTTTATTTGGCTGACTGTTTCAGGCTGTGTATTTATGTGAATGAAATAATTATTTATGTGATTTAAACACACACACACACACACACACACACACACACACACACACAAAATAAGCCTGTCAGACCTTTAAGCATTTCCTACATAAGTTCCCCACAAAAAATTCATGTATGCCCATATTTACATTTTTAATCAATTTCCCAGAACAGATGTAAAAAAATAAACACCACAAAGTTTATTTTTAAAAGGATGACTTTTCCTCCATGAATATTGTAAGTTTATAGCTTACAGCTTGTATGTTATGATCTTAAAGAAGAAACTTTGTATGATATTTATTTTTTAAAAATTGAAGTATAGGACGATTTCCTACTTAGTTTTCTGAAAATTAATAATTTTTAGCAACCTTAAGTATTTTTAAGACCAAGTATGTTAAAAATAGAAATAAGCAAACTAATCTTATTAGAAGTGAATGCATTTCCTACTTTTTTCTTAATATCTGCTATTTATTAACTTCAAAGTTTTTTCCCTTGTAGATTTGTCATAAGAACTTAGTTCTTAAGAAACTTTTGAGTGCTTTGATTGTAAATATTCCATCTAAAATGCTGTTCTGAACCTGGAATTATGTACTGTTTCCTGTATACAACTAAATGGCTAAAACTTTGATTTTTTTGTATGTATGTAGTTTTTATCATACACGATTAGAACTAAGATAAATTTTCATCTGTGCCTTTATGGTAAACTCATCAAGCATTTTTGTGCCCATGAACTAGCTATCATATGAAAGGTGCTTATGGGTAAAGGTACTGTTCTTTAAAAAAGTACAGCCAGGAGAACATTGTACACAGAGACTGATACAATGTGGTTCAATCGAACGTAATGGACTTCTCCATTAGTGTCAATGTAATATCCCTGAACAATTTGCAGGGATCTAGGAGAAAAAAGACTACCCACAAGCAGAGTACAAATGGTGGGAGTAAAAACACCAAGGAAAGGCACCTGCTTGACTACAGGGGTTGAGGGGATATGATTGAGGAAAGACTCTGAATGAACACCCTAATGCAAATACCAACAACATGGAAATGGGTTCAGATCAAGGACACATTTGATACCCAGAGTAATCACACAGTGGCTATGGGAGGGGTGGTGGGAGGGGGGAGGAAAAGAAAATGATCTCTGTTTCCAATGAGTAATGTTTGAAAATGACCAAATAAAATAATGTTTAAAAGAAAAAAAAAAGCACATCACTGTGATACCTTCTATTTTGCTTTTAACACTGCCTTTATCTACATGTCCTTTTTGAATATCATTTAAATGCATTTAAACAATTAGATTTAAAAAAAAACTATTTAACAACTATTTTCTTATGTTCCTGGCTCCTGTGTTCTTAGATTGTTCTTATTTCTTTTGACTGCTAGAAATTTAGAAGTTATTTTTATAAGAATAAAATTAATATAAAAATTGATTATGAAACAACTTTAAGACTTGATCTTTTTTTTCCTACTAAGGAGTAAGCTAGATACTAGAAATAACGTGGTTTGCAATATGTGAACAATATGTATGTGACTTTTAAAATTGAATCTTGTACATTTAGAATTGATAAGTAGAAAAATTCATTCATTTAAAAGAAAAATTTATCACATTTGAGAGAAACCTGTCTGCCAGTAGATAGATTTCAAACTGCATAATATGTGTGATATTTCCTTTCTTAAGTAACTTATAATAGTTTCTACTTTTCTTTTATGTGCTTGCATGGGTGCAAATTTAAAATATCTTTTCTGAGCTGATGGATTTTCTTTTCTTTTTGAACCATGCAAACTACATTTTAAAATGCTGAAATTGTATATACTTGATTTTTTTTATTTTAGTCAAGAAATAATTTGTAGCATGTATGAGTTGGCACAATTTTAACTATTTTCTATAGTTTCTAGAAATATACATTTGCTTTCATTATATTCATACATTTCTTCTTTTTAGTACTCTAATAAAATGTTTCAGGAGGGCAGTTGGGTAGCTCAGTGGATTGAGAGCCAGCCCTAGAGATGGGAGGTCCTAGGTTCAAATCTGGCCTCAGACACTTCCCAACTGTGTGACCCTGGGCAAGTCACTTGATCCCCATTGCCTAGCCCTTACCACTCTTCTGCCTTGGAGCCAATACACAGTATTGACTCCAAGAGGGAAGGGAAGGGTTTAAAAAAAAATGTTTCAGGAAAGTTTTAATTCTAAAAAGTTCCAATAAAGCCAACATTTCACAATAGAATTTATTACAGCAATAATAACAACATATACGGTTTTACCATGTGAGTTTAGAAGAATCATCACTAAAAGCTGTAATAAAAATTGTGAAATTAAAATTTCCTTGACCATATTTGTGTCCCTGTTATTCTATTCAAGTACAAGTTTCAACTTTTAATTCACCTTGTCAATCCAAGAGTGAAAAGAAACATAACTCATTGATTGGTAAATCATTCTCCCTAATTATGAACAAAGATCTTATGAGACACATATCCATTTATTACTGGGAAAAGATTTTATTTAGTACATATCACAGTGAACAAAAAAAGATATAATAATATCAGATTTTCATTAAAGTAATAGATTTAAGTATTTTAAATGAAGCTTTTGAAATAAAGTAATTTAAGAAAGTGAAATAAATAAATAAATAAAGACCCAGAAGTTCTCAGAGTGATGGGACAGATAACAAAGGCCAAGGTTCCTCTATATAAATAGGACAGAAGAGAATCCTGGGGACCTTAGGTAGCAGTGGCAGAAAAGATAAAAGGTTTTTTGGTCTTGGCATTGGAAAGCAAGACACCCCTCACCAACTGTACTCCTTAGTCTTCCAAATTCCTTTCTGTGAAGGAATTGTCCAAATTTGCAGACAAAAGACTTTCTAATTGAGGGCAACCTGAGTCATTGGGAGGTCAAAGTCTTAGCAATTACATGCTATCAATAGAAAAAAGTAAAGACTGGAACAATGTCCAAAAAGAGTCCATCCTTATTGGTTAAATAATACCAGAGGACAGATCCAAAACCTGTAGAAGTGGAAAACACTCTCTCATCCTAAAATAGAATCAGTTTGTCAAGAACATGGCATCTGATGAAAAGGATCTGGTGAAGTTGCTATTTCAAGATTATGTTTTATATTGTGTTGACATAAAGAACCTAAGGTCCTATACTCACCACAGGTACCATGGCCTCTTTATCCATTTTGGCAATGGACCTACCTACTCCTCAGTCTTAGCCATTCTCATAAGAGTAGAGTTCAGGACTTCTGATCAAGATGGCAGCTTAGAAGCAGCAAAAGTTCAGACCTCTGAAAACCCTTCCTTACTGATCACAAACTGAATGGTCCTAGGGGACTAAAATTCAAACTTAACAACAGGACAGAGGCAGGGAACCCTCCTTCTAGACTCAAATCAAAAGGTACGCCCCCCCAAAGCCAAAATCCTAGAACATTCTGGACTAAAGGGAAGGCAGAAGGAAGGTCCTGGGACCCCCCAACCCAGAGCACTGAGCCCCCAGCAGCAATGGGAAACTCTGGGCCAGCAAAGGTGCTGTTCTGAAGGGTTCACCTTGAAAGCAACCTGGGCCAGGCTCAGGGTATCCAATACAGACGGCAGGGAAGCAAAGGAAGCAGTTGAAGATAGACCGGGGGGGTAAAGGAGGAGCTGCAGCCCTGTGGCTGGGTCCTTCCATTAGAGTGTCACCAGAGGCTTTTGCCTTGGGGCCCATCCAGACCAACCCAGTTGAACATAATCCCATCAGGAGTCCTCAGAGCTCAATGAGGACAGGACCCCTCCTGCCCTAGAGTGCAGGGCCTCCCAAAAGGACAGGAACCTCAGGGCAGGCAAAGGCACTGGGGTACCTTGCGGACAGTGCTGTGCCAGGCTCAGAGCATGGAAATAAGGTAGCGGAGAAGCAGCTGGAGAGAACTGAGAGCAGTAACACCTGAAACACCTGCAGGCAGGTGAGGGCAGACCCTGGGCTTCCCCGGGAAGACAGCTCAGCTACGGAGACCGGACAATTTGCCTGGGGCTAAAGCTTCCAGCATCAGACCCATACACTGAGAGCCAGCCCTCCTCACTCAGATTTCTGACTGGAAAGGGGAGGAAAAAACCATAGAGAGGGAAACAGTGCAGAGCAGCAATAGCCTCCAAACACCAAGAAAAGCAAGAAGAAGGGGGTGACTTTGGACACATTTTATGGAGCAAAAATACAAAATACAGAGGGAATAGAAGAGGAAACACAAACAATTGCTCCAAAACCTTCCAAAAGAAATGGAAATTCTCCACAAGCTCTTGAAGAATTTAAATTGGAAATTATCAAAAAGATGAAAGCCTTCTGGCAGGAAAAATGGGAAATAATGCAAAAGAACTCAGCAATCTGAGAGACCAAAATATTGAAATGCAGAAAAAGCTCCAAGCCTCAAAAAACAGGTCAGACCAAATTGAAAAGGAAAACCAGTCTTTAAAGGTCAGAATCAGGGAACTGGAAATCTTGCAAAAGAGCAAGATTAATAAAGCAAAGACTAAAGAATTAGAAGATAACATAAAATATCTCACTGACAAGGTGACAGATCTGAAAAACAGAGGGAGGAGAGACAATCTGAGAATCATTGGTCTACCAGAAAAGCCAGAAATAAACAGTAATCTTGATATCATAATACATGATATCATCAAAGAAAACTGCCCAGAGATTCTAGAACAAGGGGACAAAATATGCATTGAAAGAGTTCACAGAATACCCTCTACACTAAATCTCCAAAAGACAACTCCCAGGAATGTAATTGCCAAATTCCAAAGCTCCCAAGCAAAAGAAAAAATCTTACAAAAAGCCAGAAACAGACAATTTAGATATAAAGGAACACCAATCAGGATCACACAGAACCTAGCAATTTCCACTCTTAATGACCCTAAGGCATGGAACGTGATATTCAGAAAACCAAGAGAGCTGGGTCTTTAACCAAGAATCAGCTACCCATCAAAATTGACTATATACTTCCAGAGGAAAGTATGGGCATTCAACAAAATACAAAATTTCCAAGTATTTGTACACAAAAGACCAGAGCTCTGTGGAAAGTTTGACATCCAAACACAAAGAGCAAGAGAAACGTGAAAAGGTAAATATGAAGGAAAGGGAAAAGGAGAAAAATATTATCTTTTTCTTTTATTCAAACTCTCTTCTATAAAGACTACATTTGTATCAAATTATATATATTAATATGTGGGGAAAATATAATGTATAACTCAAAAATTATATGAATCATTAGACTAGTAAGAAGAATCACGCATAGGGAAAGTTTAGGGCATCAAGATGATATGGAGAAAGGGGGTGATAGAAAGAAAAAGGGGGGAATTGGCAATGGTACTAAGATATGCTAAAACTAAACTAAATAGAATAATCTTTCTCACACAAAGATACACATGGGAAGGGGAGGGGAAGAATTCTCCTATAAGAAAGAGAGGAAGAGAGTTTTTACTTAAACCTTACTCTCCATGAAATCAACTCTGAGAGGGAAGAGCATCTAGATCCATTGGGATCTTGAATTCTATCTTAACCCACAGGTTAAGGGAGAAGAGAAAACCAGGGGCATAGGGGGGAGGGAACACAAAAAGAGAGGGAAGAAGAGGGGGGAGGGGAAGGGAACAAAAAAGGAGGGACTAGAAAAGGAAGCATATCAAGGCAGTGGACTAGGGGGACTGATTTAAAGTAAATCACTGGCTTAAAGGTTATAGCTAAAGAAAAAAGGTCAGAACCAGGGGAGAATATCAAAATGCCAGGGAATCCACAAGTGACAATCATAACTTTGAACGTGAATAGGATGAACTCATCCATAAAACGTAGACGAATAGCAGAATGGATTAGAATCCAAAACCCTACCATATGTTGTATTCAAGAAACAAACATGAGGTGGGTAGATACTCACAAGGTCAGAATTAAAGGACGGAGTAAGACCCTTTTGGGCCTCAACTGAATAGAAAGAAGGCAGGAGTTGCAATCATGATATCTGATAAAGCCAAAGCAAAAATAGACCTGATTAAAAGGAATAGGGAAGGTAAATATATTTTGTTAAAAGGGACTATAGACAAGTAGGAAATATCAGTAATCAACATGTATGCACCAAATGGTATAGCACCCAAATTTCTAATGGAGAGACTAGGAGAATTGAAAAAGGAAATAGACAGTAAAACCATATTAGTGGGAGACTTAAACCAACCATTATCAAATTTAGATAAATCAAATCAAAAAATAAATAAGAAAGAGGTAAAAGAATTGAATGAAATCTTAGAAAAATTAGAGTTAATAGACATCTGGAGAAAAATAAATAGTGACAAAAATGAATACATCTTCTTCTCAGCACCACATGGCACATTCACAAAGACTGACCATACACTAGGTCACAGAAACATGGCATACAAATGCAGAAAAGCAGAAATAATAAATGCAGCCTTTTCAGATCATAAGGCAATAAAAATAATGATCAGTAAGGGTACATGGAGAGCCAATCAAAAATTAATTGGAAATTAAATAATATGATACTCTAAAATTGGTTAGTTAGAGAACAAATCATTGAAACAATTAATAATTTCATCAAGGAAAATGACAATGGTAAGATATCCGGGCCTGCCGGACTTCAACGGTGGGGTTCGGGGAGCAGCCACCTAAAAAGAACCCATAGGGGGAGAGAGGGGGAGACCAAGCACGCAATAGAGAGACAGAGTCAATCTGGTAGTGTCAAGGCTCCGTTTATTACAGGTGTAAGGTAGAATATATATGCTTGAGGTAAAGGGGGGGTTGTTGGTGGTAACTAAAGACTGCTTGTACCAGGAGGGAACATGAAGAATGGTTATTGTTATGTTTTGTGGCTGTTGGTCTTGGCGACGCCTGGGAGGTAACTTGTTTGTTAAGTTTCCCTAGGATCTTAAATCTTGTTTCAGGTCAAGTTGTCCCTGAATATGGTCTCTGACAATTCCCCCTTTCTTTTTTATAGAGGGAAGGTTTTAAGTCAGGACCGCAGCGACGGCCCCTGTCTTAGGCTACACAGGGGGAGTTGCTTGACCATCAAGGGTCAAGGACCTGTGCTATTCCCGTCATTGGGTTACCGCCCTGCTAGTAAATTGGAGACGATCAGTAGGGATGTGTGGTCGGTCAGTATCTGTTATTTCGATACGATGGTATTGGACCGTAGGGAACTTAGTAAGGGCTGAGTCAATGTTTGATTTAATAAATCCAGTCAGGCGTTGGAAAGCCCAAGGGCCAAAGGTGAGTATTAGGAGGATGATAATAACGGGAGCTATTATTGTGGGAATTAGAGTAGAGAGCCAAGGGGTTTTTCTTAAAAGATTGTTGTACCATCCTTCTTGGGCCTCGGCCTTCTTTTTTCTAAGGGCTAGGCGTTCTCTTAATTTTGCCATTGATTTTCTGACCATGCCTGTGTGGTCAGCATAAAAGCAACATTCTTCTTTAATGGCTACACATAATCCCCCTTCTTTTAAAAAAAGTAGGTCGAGGCCACGTCTGTTCTGCAGTACAACTTCTGAGAGGGAGGATAGGGATTTTGCTAAAGCAGAGACAGACTTTTCTAGGATCTCAATGTCAGTTGTCATATCAGCATGTAAAGTTGTGAGGTGTTGGGTCTGTAGGTAAGCGGTGGTGCCGGTACCAATGCCGGCAGCAAGACCACCAATACCTAGAATAATGGCAATAGTAGAGAGGGGTTCCCGTTTAACCCGAGGGGACGGAGACAAAATTTTTTCTAAAGCAGTGTCTGTGTGATAAGTAATTCTGGGCCATAATTGTATAAGTACACAGAATTCTGAGGAGGTATTAAAAACCTGAAGGGAAATGCAGGGGGTGAGGCCGGTGTTGCAGGCCCAAAAGGTGTTATTGGGAGCCTCTAGATAATGAGGGGAGTGGGAGATGGGAAGGGTAACATTACAAAGATGGGAGTGAGAGGAAGGGGGGTGACCTAGGCAAAGGCCTTTTCCGGAGACTTCAGCAAGGGTGAAGTGGTGGGGGAACCGGGCGCATCGAGGGGAAGGGGCAGAGGTGTTGTAAGGGTGATCGGTAAAGGCGATTCCTTCATAGTATGGGGGCTGCGAGTGGAGACATAGCCAACAACTGATTGTAAGGTTTGGGGCAGTAGCATTCAAAACCAAATAGGAGCTCTCAATGAGTTTGAGGAGTCTATCAGTGGTACCAGGAGGTATTTTGGGAATAAAGGTAGGTGGGAGTGTAAGGGAGGGGAATTGGGTGGGGGAGAGGGGTGGGGGGGCTGGGGGAACTGATATGAAGGGCTGTGTTGGTCAGTGAGAACAAAATTAGGACCCATAGAGTTGGTAATAGGGGTCACGCGCAGTCGGAGTGTGAAGAGAAGGACATCATCGGGGCCCCTTTTATAAAGGCGCAGTCCCCAGGTGAGTCCTTCCGTCCAACGGGGATCTGTTTTGCCCTTGTTGGTGAATTTGATAATAAGGGGATTACAATTGGGGGGATTAAAGGAGCAGGTCTGAGGGCGGGAGGGATTTCGGGCGATGGTAATCAAGTCTTTGTTGGTGATCCAATAAGCAGTGCCAAAAGTCACACAGCCCCATGTGGCACAGAATCCATCTGACTGGCCCCCACAGTGCTCTGGCTGGCCGAACCCAGGGCAGCCGTATAGAGGGTATTGGGTATATTGGGTCCAATAGTCCTTAATCGGGAGACCGGGCACATTTGGGGCGCAATAGTGCATTGATGACTGGTATGGGATACCGAGGACACAAAGGTCGATGGTCAGTTGGGGGAACCATGTAAGGCTCGGCCACTGGGAACTGGAGACAGAGGCAAGAACGGCTTGGTTAACTGGATTGACAATCTCCCATACTTGATGAACGGGGATGTGTGGACTTCCTGATCTGGTGGCTGGTAGCAGGATAGAGATGAGGGTTACTGTCAGAACTGTCGCCATCTGTTCCATTGTGAAGTAGCTGAAAGAGAACAGAAGATTTTCTCAGGGATGGGCCCTGGAAGGTGATTAAGGGGAGGGGATATTTGTGGTTTTGATTAATCGAGACGGGACCCAGCAGGCGTTGTTTGCTTTGGCATCAAAGATACAAGCTGAGCCTTTTCCCCAAGTGAGGACAGGGTCTGGGCCTTGCCAAAGGCCTGTAAGTGGGTCTCGCCAAAGAACTTTTGCCAGATCAGATGTGGTGTGTGGGTGCCAGTGGCGATCAGCAGCAGAGCGTCCTTCCTCATCCAGGGTGAGGAAGTTAAGAACAAAAACTTTGCAACCCCAGACCTTCCCTGTCCTTATGGGGTCGAAAGGAAATGGGGTGGGGGAGGCCTTGTTCCCTTTTTCCAAGGCCCTTTCCTGGAAGGTATCCAGATTTTAACATCATGGTGGTGACAGGGTCACTAGGGCTAACCATGAGAAGTCTCATTTGGGCTAGGATGTCTCTGCCCCAGAGATTGACAGGAAGCTCTGCAACTACATATGGGCGTGTGGTGCCTCTATTGCCCTCAGTATCTTGCCAAGTAAGGATCTTAGAACTCTGCAGGGTGTCTTGGACTTGGCCTATTCCTGATAAATGGGTAGATGAAGGTTGAAGGGGCCAGGAGCGGGGCCAGTGGGCCTGAGAAATAACAGTGGAATCCGCTCCTGTATCTAGTAATCCAGTGAAGGTTTTCCCTTCGATTTTCAACTTGAGTGTGGGTCGGGACTCAGTAAGTTGCTGCACCCAGTAAATATTGGAGGAGCCTGGGGAGGAGGGGCCCCGTGTGTGGGCTACCGCTGGAAAATTGCCAATCATGGGGAGGGGGAGTGCTTGGGCTAAGCGTTTGCCTGCAGGGATGGTAACAGGGCCATGTGGGGATTCTATGATGATTTTTATTTCCCCTGTGTAATCATTATCGACAAGGGTGGGATGTACTACAACACCTTGCAGGATGGTGAGTGCTCTACCTATGACCAAGAAAAACATACCAGGGGGTGGTGGTCCGAATTTGCCAGTAGGGAGAATTATTGGGCCCTCTTCTGCTGTCAGTATTCTGGTGGTGGAGGCACAGAGGTCCAAGCCTGCGCTACCTGCTGTGGCTCGAGTAAGGGAGTTGGACAGGGGCTCCCGAAGGAGCCCCGCACCCCGTTTCCCTGAACCGGGGGAAATATCTGCCCATTAAAGGTGGTTCTGGATCGGCAGTCTCGGGCCCAGTGCCGGCCCTTCCTACACTTTGGGCAAATGCTAGGCGGTGGTTTGGGAGGGGCTATTATTGGTGCGGGTGCCTGCCTAGGATTTTGTCCAGAAGGGCATTGACGTGCAAAATGACCAAGTTGTCCACATTTAAAGCAATTGCGGGGGGTGTTGGGGCGAGAAGCCTGGATGGCTGCCCCTATGGCTAGGGAGATGGACTTGTTTATTTTGTGATCATAAGCATCAATATCATTGCATAAGCAGATCATTCCATCTAGATCAAGATCTCTTGCTTTTCCTCTTAGGGCATCCTTACAGGCAGAATTAGCATTTTCGATTGCCAAATGTCTCAGCATCGGGTTATCTGCTCCATCTTGGCCCAAGACCCTTTCAGCAGTTTCTAAAAGTTTTGCAACAAATTGAGCGTATGGCTCATTGGGTCCCTGGAGAATTTTTGAGAGGGGTGCTGTGACTGACCCAGCGGCAGGAACTGCCCGCCAAGCAGCCATAGCAGCTTGTGCAGTTTGCATGAGCAAGCCAGGGGTTAATCTCATTTGCTGGCTTTCTGATGCAAAGCGGTCACGGCCGACGATTTTGTCAATCGTCCAAGTAGCTGTCTGGGCATTTTTCAAGTTAAGTTTAGCCTGATTTTCTGCCCTTTCAAGGAATTCTGCCTTCCAAATTAAAAATTGTCCCCTGGAGAGGACGGACTGTACTACTTTGGACCATTCAGAGGGGAGCATGTGTCCTTCTCCTCCAAGCCCCTCCAGAATGGAGAGTGTAAAAGGAGCGTTAAGGCCATAATTTTTAACAGCTGAATGGAGGTCTTTAATGTGTTTGAATTTTAATTTTTTATAGATCGGGTTACCGAATTGTGGTGGGGTTGAAATATCAGCCCCTCTAGGATTTTTCCCCTCTGTATCATTTTCTTCTGCTCCTTCAGAGTCAGAGGATTCGGCAGAAGGGGGGAGAGAAATGTCCTCCGGTAGAATCTGAGCGGCTTGTTGTTGCCTAGTAACAACCGGGAAGGCAAGAGTGGTCTTATCTTTTAATCGAGGTGGCTTGGACTTAGGGATCAGAGGCCGAAAAATATCTATTTGTAGCTCATGTAATTGGTTAGTTAATGTATGCACCTCCTTTTGAAGTCCTAGGAAATTTTTAAGTTCAGTAACTTGCTGGCTGAGTTGTTTTGTGGCCTCTTTAAGATTCTCAGAACCAGGAAGTACGGAAAAAATAGGAGGAGTGAGGCTGCCACAGAGATCGTGCGGGAAAGATTTGTTTTTATACTGCAGGGGGGGCCTGTTTTCCAGGCGATTACTGTCCTGATAGCGGGCGGCCTCTTCTTCTGGCTCTGTCTGATAATTGGGTTTAAGTATATTCTCTGATTCAGGGTTTGTATATAGAACAGGATAAAGGTGGGGTTTGGAAGGGACAAGGGGTTCCCTAAGGGAGGAATTTTCAATTGGTTCATCTAAGAGGGAAGGAGGACGTTTGTCTTTTTCTGGTGGTATTTCCTCCTTTTCAATTTTTGTTTTATGGTCTAAGATAGTTTCTTCAGCTAAGCTAAGGAGGTGGGACACCTGTTTATTGGTGTCGGCTTCTTTAAGAATATCACGGATTAGTCCGTAGTAAGAAAAATATTCATCGGAGATCTCTTGGCCTGATTTTATTAGGCTATTCAATTCTTTACCCACTTTGTTCCATGTAAGGGGGTGAATTCCCGGGCCATGTAGAATGAGCCAGGGGCATTGTTCCTCTATGAAGCAGAAGAACTTAAATAAATTTTTCTTTTTTACCCTAATACCTCTCTCCCTGAGACTATTTTTTAATTCTTTAACAAATAGAGTTTCTTTTGAGAGTGTCTTCCCCATCTCATTCACACAATTATTACACACAGTCACATACAGTCACTCTGGGGTAATTACTCTCAACTTCTTATGCCTATGGGGGATGGGACGACTTACCCTTATCTCAAGGCTGTCCGTTCAGCCTCTACCGTTTACTTTGTCCGCGGAATCTGTTTCCCAGTCGTCCGGTAAGCTGTCTTACTCAAATCCCAACACGTTGGGCGCCATCTATCCGGGCCTGCCGGACTTCAACGGTGGGGTTCGGGGAGCAGCCACCTAAAAAGAACCCATAGGGGGAGAGAGGGGGAGACCAAGCACGCAATAGAGAGACAGAGTCAATCTGGTAGTGTCAAGGCTCCGTTTATTACAGGTGTAAGGTAGAATATATATGCTTGAGGTAAAGGGGGGGTTGTTGGTGGTAACTAAAGACTGCTTGTACCAGGAGGGAACATGAAGAATGGTTATTGTTATGTTTTGTGGCTGTTGGTCTTGGCGACGCCTGGGAGGTAACTTGTTTGTTAAGTTTCCCTAGGATCTTAAATCTTGTTTCAGGTCAAGTTGTCCCTGAATATGGTCTCTGACAGTAAGACATCATTTCAAACCTTATGGGATGCAGCCAAAGTAGTACTCAGAGGAAAATTCATATACCTGAGTGCATATATTAACAAATTAGGGAGGGCGGAGATCAATGAAATGGAAATGCAAATAAAAAAACTTGAAAGTGAACGAATTAAAACCCCCCAGAAGAATACCAAACTAGAGATCCTAAAAACTAAGGGAGAAATTAATAAAATCAAAAGTGATAGAGCTATTGAACTAATAAATAAGACTAGAAGCTGGTACTTTGAGAAAAAAACAAAATAGAGAAAGTACTGGTCAATCTAATTTTAAAAAAGGAAAGAAGAAAAGCAAATTAACAGCATCAATGATGAAAAGAGGGAACTCACCTCCAATGAAGAGGAAATTAAGGCAATCATTAAAAACTACTTTGTACAATTATATGGCAATAAATATACCAATCTAGGTGATATGGATGAATATTTACAAAAATATAAATTACCTAGAATAACAGAAGAAGAAATAGAATTTTTTTGAGATGTTTCAGAACAGTTTATTACACAGATTAAAGATGTTAATATATTCATTATTATAACCAGAACTTTTATTATATTGTATAAGCAGAATTAAAAACATATTCCTATTATATTTTACCAGAGGTTCATTAAGCTCTGGCACATCCATCTGGATCAGTGATGAAATTTATTCTGATCTACCTCCCACAGGAATGCATCATTTCTTTCTTTCTTTTTTTTTTAAGAAATAGAATTCTTAAATAATCCCATATCAGAATAAGAAACCCAACAGGCCATCAAAGAACTCCCTAAGAAAAAATCCCCAGGTCCATATGGATTCACAAATGAATTCTATCAAACATTCCAAGAAGAGATCATCCCAATACTATAAAAACTATTTGACATAATAAGTAAAAAGGGAGTTCTACCAAATTCCTTTCATGACACAAACATGGTACTGATTCCAAAACCAGGCAGGTCAAAAACTAAGAAAACTATAGACCAATCTCCCTAATGAATATAGATGCAAAAATCCTAAATAGGAAACTAGGAAAAAGACTCCAGCAAGTGATCAGGAGTGTCATTCACTATGATCAAGTAGGATTTATACCAGGAATGCAGGGCTGGTTCAATATTAGGAAAACCATCCACATAATTGACCATATCAACAAGCAAACCAACAAAAATCACATGATTATTTCAATAGACACAGAAAAAGCCTTTGATAAACTACAACACCCATTACTAGAAAATATAGTAATAGAAGGGTCTTTCCTAAACATAATAAACAGTATATATCTAAAACCATCAGCAAACATCATCTGCAATGAGGATAAACTAGATGCATTCCCAATAAGATCAGGAGTGAAACAAGGATGCCTATTATCACCTCTATTATTTAACATTGTATTAGAAACACTAGCAATAGCAATTAGAGAAGAAAAAGAAATTGAAGGCATCAAAATAGGCAAGGAGGAGACCAAGTTATCACTCTTTGCAGATGACATGATGGTCTACTTAAAGAATTCTAGAGATTCAACCAAAAACCTAATCAAAATAATCAACAACTTTAGCAAAGTTGCAGGATACAAAATAAACCCGCATAAGTCATCAGCGTTTTTATATATTTCCAACACAGCTCAGCAACAAGAACTAGAAAGAGGAATCCCATTCAAAATCACCTTAGAAAAAATAAAATACTTAGGAATCTATCTCCCTAGACAAACACAGGAACTATATTAACACAACTACAAAACACTCTCCATACAACTAAAACCAGACTTGAACAATTGGACAAACATTAACTGCTCATGGGTAGGACGAGCCAATATAATAAAAATGAACATCCTACCCAAACTTATTTATCTATTTAGTGCCATACCCATTGAACTTCCAAAAATTTTTTTTACTGATTTAGAAAAAACCATAACAAAGTTCATTTGGAAGAACAAAGGATCAAGGATATCCAGGGAAATAACGAAAAAAAAAATACAAAGGAAGGGGGCCTTGCAGTCCCAGATCTCAGACTATATTATAAAGCAGCGGTCATCAAAATAATTTGGTACTGGCTAAGAGACAGAAAAGAGGATCAGTGGAATTGGTTTGGGGTAAGTGACCTGAGCAAGACAGTCTATGACAAACCCAAAGATCCCAGCTTTGGGGACAAAAATCCACTATTTCATAAAAACTGCTGGGAAAATTGGAAGCCAGTGTAGGAAAGATTAGTTTTATTTTTGCTTTTGCTTTGTCTCAGATTATTGATACCCCTGTCTTTTATTTTAAACATTATATTTTCTAATCTGGTCCTTTATTCTCACTATATTTGTCTTTCTATTTCAGCTGTGTTTCTTATAAACAACATATTGTTGGATTGTGGTTTCTAATCCTTTCTGCTATTTTATTCCATTTTGGGGGTAAGTTCATCCTATTGAAATTCATAATTGTGAATTCTCTCTATCTTATTCTCTTAAATTTATCTTATTCCCTACCTACACATTCCCATTTAAGAATTTGTTTTGCTTCTGATTAACATCTCTCTTTTCTTATAGTCAAAAATCTATTATTCCTCTTAATATCCACCCCAGTCCTTCTTCTCTTAATCCATTTCCTTATTTGCCTGTTAGATAAGATTTCTGTGGGTACTGTATTCTTTTGTCCTTCAACTAATCTTCAAGAGAACGAGCTTCAAATGTTGTCCAACTAACCACAGCTCCATCTTTGTTGTATAAACTTTTTATCATACCCCATTTATGTGAGATAATTTTCCCTATTGTTCCCCTCCCCCTTTTTTTCAGTGTACTCTTCTATCCACTCATTTCATTCTTCTTTTTAGAATATCCAGTTATACCTCTTTCTAATTAGACTTCTATGATTCCTAGTCTGAAGCTAGATGGAGCAATGGGTAGTGTTGGCAGGGCCTGAAGTCTCAAAGATCTGAGTTCAGATCTAATCTCAAAAAGTAATCACATGATCTTTGGTAAGCTATTTCACTCTGTATGTTTCAGTTTCCTTTCCAATATCTTTGCCAAGAAAACCCCAAATAGGATCACAAAAAGTTGGACAAGACTGCAAAATGAACAATAACAAAACATATAGGAATGTAAACAATTTAATCTTTAGTCCTTTATGATTGCTCATTCAGGTTTGCTTTTTATGCTTCTCTTCATTCCCATGTTTGCATGCTAGATTTTCAGCTCTACTCCTCAGGAATGCTTGGAAATCCTCTATTTCATTTAAAATTAATTTTTTTTTTCTGTTCTAGGATTATAATTAATTTTCCTGGGTAAGTTATTCTTGGTTATAAGCCTACATCTTTCTAGAATATCATGTTCTAAGCCTATGTTGGCAAACCTATGTCACATATGCCAGAGGAGGCTGTTCCCCTCTCCTTGTCCACACACACCTGAGGGCATTTCTCACATAACCCACCTCTCTGCACAGCAGCTCAATGGGAGCACTTTCTCCCTTCTTTGTCTGGGATAAGGCAGGGGGCTCACAAGCAGTGTGATGGTTGAAGTTTGGGAATGCAGTTTCTAAATTTGCCATCACTATTCTAAACTCTACCCTCTTTTATAGAGGTGACTGCTAAATCTTTTATAATCCTGATTTTGGTGCCTTCATACTTGAATTTTTTATTCCTGACTACTTTTACTATGTTTTCCTTGATTTGGAGCTTTAAATTTGATATGATGTTATTATATTATATAAATCTCATAGGATATAATATTCCTGGGACTTTTCACTTGGAGGAGTTTCCCTCAGGAGATGATGGATAGATTCTTTCAGTTTCTTTTTTTCAGATCAAAGAAAAGATATTGCAAGGTGCCAAGAAGAAGTCATTCAGATATCATAGAATGACAGTGAGGATAATGCAGGATCTGGCGGCATCCACACTGAAAAGCCAAAAGGCATGGAATATGATATTCCGGAAAGCAAGGGAACTAAGTCTACAACCAAGAATCAAATACCCAGCAAAACTGACTATATTCTTACAGGGGAAAGTATGGTCATTCAACAGAATATAAGAATTCCAAGAATTCGTAAAGAAAAGACCAGACCTGAACAGAAAATTTGATGTCCAACCACAGAACTCAAAAGGTAATTTAAAAAGAGGGAAAAAAGAAAAACAAAACAAAACAAATTTTTAAGAGACTCAATAAGTTAAAATGATATGTATCCCTATAAGAAAAGAGGTCATTGGTAACTCTTAAAAACTGTTGTTATTACCTGGGCAGCAAAAAAGAAATACACTTAGACAGAACAGTGACAAACTATATAGGATGAAAGGACAAGACATAAATAGATATATGCATACATAAATACATACACATGTCTTATAGTAGTAGTCTCTCGGTAACCGAGGATGACGGTTGTTTTTGTGCACTTTCATCTGTGATGTAGATGAGTGTGCACAAAAACAATTGTGTGTGAAGGAGATTTAAGTGGAAAAGTCAATGCACAGAGACAGTCCCACTCTCTCGGCTTTGGAAGCCTGGGTCCAGTGGCATGAAAAATCGTTACACCTGGAGACTTCCTCAGCTGCATTGGATGTCCATGTTGTCTTTTGTGCTCCAACACACCATAAGCACTCCACTGTGCTTTGCTGTGTCGCCCTCTCAGCTCTTGAAACTTCTTATTGGTTACTTCCGTCTGTTTGGCTGAAGCAGTCTTCACATGCTGGGTGAGCAAAGCCTTAGTTCACCAGGGGTCTACAACCCGATGGTGACCCTCACAAGGTTTAGCCGGCCTGTCGAAGCTGTTGCCCAGGGTGTGGCCGCTGCCGCATGCTAGCAGCTACTGGGAGCCACAAGTGAGAGCTGGATGTCAGGTGAGGGTCAGAGGATGGAGAGCTGCCCTTAGAGGGCACGACAAGCCCTCCATATCAGAGATACTACTCCTCCCTGAGCACCCCATACACCCCACACATATGTATGTGTATATATATATACACACACATATATATATAACTAGAGGTTTAAAAATAAGTTAATATTAAAAGAAATGGGAAAAGGAAAAATGGGGGTAAATTTATATGTCACAAAGGAGCTCATGGTGGGAGGGGGGAAAACATCGATACATTGGAAGGGTAAAGAGGTCAGAGATAGGAAATACTCAACTCTTACGTGCTTTGAAATTGATCCAAAGAGGGAAGAACAATCCAATCCATTGGGGCAGAGAATAGATTTGCTCCCTATAAGGGATTAGAAGGGTAACAAATGGACTGGTGGGGAGGGAAGCAGTACAAGGCAGGGAGGAAGCGAGTGGTTAATATTAGAAAGACTACAGGGAAAATAAGGGGGGGATAAGAAGGGAGGGGGTAGAAAGGGAAGTAAAATAAGGGTGGGAACTAGGGGGACTGATTAAAAACAAACATTGGGGTAGAAGGAAATAGTGAAAGAAGAAAAGGCAGGAACAGGAGTAGAAATCAAAATGCTGGGTAATACACAGCTAGTAATCATAAATCTGAATGTGAATGGAATGAACTCACCCATAAAACACAAGTGAATAGCAGAGTGGATTAGAATCCAAAACCCTACCATATGCTCTCTACAAGAAACACACATGAGGAAGGTAGATACGCATAGGGTGAAAGTAAGAGGATGGAGCCAAATCTATTGGGCATCAAATGATAAAAAGAAGGCAGGAGTTGCCATCATGATATTTGATAAAGCCAAAGTAAAAATAAATCTACTTAAAAGAGATAGGGAAGGTAATTACATCCTGATAAAAGGCAGTATAGACAATGAGGAAATATCTGTACTCAACATGTATTCACCAAATGGCATAGCACCCAAATTTCTAAAGGAGAAACTAGAGGAGCTCAAGGATGAAATAGATAGAAAAACTATACTCGTGGGAGACCTGAACATTCCTCTATCCAAACTAGATAAATCAAACCAAAAAATAAATAAGAAAGAGGGAAGAGAAGTGAATGAAATCTTAGAAAAATTAGAGTTAGTAGACATGTAGAGAAAAATAAATAGGGACAAAAATGAATATACCTTCTTTTCTGCAGCACATGGTCCATTCACAAAACTTGACCATTAGGGCATAAAAACATTGCAAACAAGTGCAAAAGAGCAGAAATAATTAATGCAACTTTCTCAGATCACAATGCAATGAAAATAATAATTAGTAAGGGAACATGGAAAGGTAAATCAAAAATTAAATGGAAATTAAACAATAAGATTCTCCAAAACCAGATAGTTAAAGAACAAATCATAGAAACAATTAATAACTTCATTGAAGAAAATGACAATGATGAGACATCCTTTCAAAACCTATGGGATGCAGCCAAAGCAGTACTCAGGGGGAAATTTATATCATTGAGTTCATATATTAACAAATTAAGAAGGGTAGAGGTCGACTTCCGGTTAAGATGGCGGCTTAGAGAAAGCTGAAGTTCAGATCTCCGGAAAACCCTTCCCGACCGATCTCAAACTAGAAGCTCCTAAGGCGCCGAAATTCAAAACGATCAACAGCACAGACCCTGGGAACCCTCCTCCTGGACCTGGACCCGGTTCAAAAGGTATGGCTCCCCTTAAAAGCCAGAACCCGAGATCCCTCGGACCTCAGGGGTAGGAGCGCAGAGTCCAAGGCTCCCGGAAGCCGCAGCCGCGCCGGGCTCAGAGAGCAGGGTCTGAGGAACAACAACCCTCAGGGTCTTCTACCCAAGTCCCAGTCCGGGTGAAAGTTACTGCCTGGGGCCTCCGCTGCAGAGAGCTGGTCAAAACAACAGCAACCCTCAGGGCGGGCAAGACAGCCTCACGGGCTGGATCCTGCTATCCAAGTCTCAGTGAAAGTCTGTGCTCTCGGAGCTTGGGGAAGCGGCAGCCCATCCCCCCGCAGGCCGACGAAACAGCCTCGCGGCCAGGGATTCTGAAGGCAACTTCCGGAAATCGGGCCAGGGGGAGAGTGTGGCCTCGTGGTCCGACCCCTCCATTCCAGTTCCAGTGAGGCATATTCAGTTTAACCCAGGGAACGCTCATAGAACCAACATCTGCCCAGGACTAAAGCCTCTGATCACCAGACAAAGACAAGAAAAGCCAATCCTCCACGTTCAGAGATGACAAACTCCACAGAAACACAGAAGCCCCAAAATACCAAGAAAAATAAGAAGAAAGGGGCGACTCTGGACACATTCTATGGAGCCAAAATACAAAATACAGAGCAGATAGAAGAAGATATACAAGAAAATTCTCCAAAATCTTCCAAAGGAAATAGAAACTCTCCACAAACCCATGAAGAATTTGAATCAGAAAGGACCAAAAAGATGGAAGCCCTCTGGGAGGAAAAGTGGGAAATGATGCAAAAGAAATTCACGCATCTACAAAACCAGTTTGACCAAACTGTAAAAGAAAACCAGGCTTTAAAGCAAGAACTAATAAAGCAAAGCCAAAACACCAAGAAATTAGAAGAGAACATAAAATATCTCACCGACAAGGTGATAGATCTGGAAAACAGGGGGAGAAGAGAAAATTTAAGAATAATTGGACTCCCAGAAAAGCCAGAAATAAACACCAAACTGGACATGGTGATACAAGATATAATCAAAGAAAATTGCCCAGAGATTCTAGAACAAGGGGGCAATACATCCACTGACAGAGCTCACAGAACACCTTCTACACTAAACCCCCAAAAGACAACTCCCAGGAATGTAATTGCCAAATTCCAAAGCAATCAAACAAAAGAAAAAATCCTACAGGAAGCCAGAAAAAGACAATTTAGATATAAAGGAATGCCAATCAGGGTCACACAAGACCTTGCAAGTTCTACGCTGAATGATCGTAAGGCATGGAACATGATCTTCAGAAAGGCAAGAGAGCTGGGTCTCCAACCAAGAATCAGCTACCCAGCAAAACTGACTATATACTTCCAAGGGAAAGTATGGGCATTCAACAAAATAGAAGACTTCCAACTTTTTGCAAAGAAAAGACCAGAGCTCTGTGGAAAGTTCGATACCGAAAATCAAAGAGCAAGGAATACCTGAAAAGGTAAATATTAAGGAAAGGGGAAAAATGTTATCTTCTTTTACTCAAACTCTCTTCTATAAGGACTACATTTATATCAACCTATGTATACTAATATGTGGGGAAAATGTAATGTATAAATAGGGGGTAAAGAAAGACCAAATAGAATAATGGTTCTCACACAAAGATTCACAGGGGAAGGGGAGGGGAAGAAAACTCCTATAAGAAGGAGAGGAAGAGAAGGGGGGGGGGGTTTACTTAAACCTCAATCTCAGGGAAATCAACTCTGAGAGGGAAAAACATCCAGATCCATTGGGATCTTGAATTCTATCTTACCCAACAAGGGTAAGGAGAAAGGAAAACCAAGGGGGGGAGGGGGAGAGGGAGAACAAAAAGGGAGGGAAAGAGAGGGGGGAGGGGGAGGGAACAAAAAGGGAGGGACTAAAAAGGGAAACATCAAGGGAGGGGACAAGGGGGACTGATTCAAAGTAAATCACTGGACTAAAAGGTAGAGCCGAAGAAGAAAAGGTTAGAATTAGGGAAGGCAATCAAAATGCCAGGGAGTCCACAAACGACAATCATAACTTTGAACGTGAATGGGATGAACTCACCCATAAAACGTAGACGAATAGCTGAATGGATTAGAATCCAAAACCCTACCATATGTTGTCTTCAAGAAACACACATGAGGCGGGTTGACACCCACAAGGTCAGAATTAAAGGATGGAGTAAGACCTTCTGGGCCTCAACTGATAGAAAGAAGGCAGGAGTGGCAATCATGATATCTGATAAAGCCAATGCAAAAATAGACCTGATCAAAAGGGACAGGGAAGGTAATTATATTTTGTTAAAAGGGACTCTAGACAAGGAGGAAATATCATTAATCAACATGTATGCACCAAATAATATAGCACCCAAATTTCTAATGGAGAAACTAGGAGAATTGAAGGAAGAAATAGACAATAAAACCATACTAGTGGGAGACTTAAACCAACCATTATCAAATTTAGATAAATCAAATCAAAAAATAAATAAGAAAGAGGTAAAAGAAGTGAATGAAATCTTAGAAAAATTATAATTAATAGACATATGGAGAAAAATAAATAGGGATAAAAAGGAATACACCTTCTTCTCAGCACCACATGGCACATTCACAAAAATTGACCATACATTAGGTCACAGAAACATAGCACACAAATGCAAAAAAGCAGAAATAATGAATGCAGCCTTCTCAGATCACAAGGCAATAAAAATAATGATTAGTAATGGTACATGGAAAACCAAATCTAAAACCAA